>NC_084539.1:20139807-20294807 GCF_024500275.1 Phycodurus eques | reverse complement strand
TAAATGTGTTGTATAAAAATAGTTGGGTCTCTGGAGTAGGGTCGCAAAGGGGGGGAAATTTGCCGGTAAATTTCCAGGAAGTTTCTGGTAAATTTCAATGAAAAACTAAACTGGAAATATTATTTTTATATTTATTTATTAATTATTATGAGCATTAACTGGGAGTTGAGGGTATGTGAAGGAAGAGGAATTTCTTGTGCACAGACAATGATCGAAATAAACACATTTATTGTACAATAATAAGCTATTTTTTTCCAGTTCACATTTTTTTTATTTTTTTTTTAGGAGCAAAGAAACATAGCTTCACTACAATGGATAGACTGGGTGGGAACAAATAAGGGGCGTAGCTCCCTGGGTACGCAACATTGCGGAGCGACCGCACATCGGAGACAACTATAAATCATCATTAAAGATGCCATCTCCGTATACAGTTTACACGCCACAATTCTTCCGTTTTGTTTAGAAACAGGACTCAAATAGGCCAAAGTATTTTTATTGTCCATGCCTGAACAACAGCGTCCATGACCTCAACATGACACTTATTACACATTTTTCTTCTTGATGGGAAAAGGGAGGCATTTTTTTTTTTTTGTAAAGTGTCATGTTAAGTGGATGCTGCAAACTAACAAACAACAATCTTGACAATCACTTTCCTCCGTGTTCAACCAAAGCCGTTCCTCTACTCGTCTATCGACGTTACGCATGGCCGTTGCGATTCATTTGAGGCTGCCTTGTCAACGGCCTGACACCATCGCCATGGTTACCGAGGTCACTGGAGGCTGCGCCAACCTGTTTGCAGAAGGATCGGTCGCAAGAAGTGTCCCCCTACCGCCCCCCCCCCCCCCCCCCCCCCCTTTCTGGCAAGCAGAGCGGTGTCATGGCGGAATATTTGTCCAGGAAGTAGATGACACCCAAATGGTGTCTATGACACAAAGTGCATTGTGATTTAGAGCTGCTGTTAAAAAATAAACAAATGTCTACCTATCGACATTTTGGTGGACTACATGCAACACAGATTTGAAGTGTCAGAAACGGTCGTTAGACAACTACATACTAGTTCAGTGATTCACAGAAAAGCAAAACTGAATTGTGGAATCAGGTCAAATGGATCTGGGCTAGCAGTTCACAGGCACCAGATGTTGGAGGACTCCATGCAACACAGTGAAGCAGTTCTCAGAAACAGTGATTACACAACAAAATACTGCTTCAGTGATTCACGGGAAAGTCAAATGAAATTGTGGAACGTAGTCTATTGACCCTGAGATACTAGTTCACAGGCTGCCAGAGGTTGAAGCACTCCATGCAACACAGATGTGAAGCAGTTTTTGTGGACTGTGCTTATACAACCAAATACTAGTTCAGTGGTTCCCACGAAAGCAAAAAGCAGCTGAGGAATGTAGTCCGATGGTCCTGGGCTGGAATACCAATTCACAAATTGCAACACCGATCTGGAGCAGTTCTCTGAAACCGCAATAACACAACTCTATACTAGTTCTCCAATTCACAGCAAACCAAGCATTTTTCAGTTTACACAGTAATTGTTCGTCGCCTAATGTTCCTTTTTTACTGCTTTCTTTTTTTCGTATTTAAGGGCAGTGCTGACTTGTTGGAGCAGCAAACCATTTCCACTTGGAGGTTCTAAGATTATGTTGAAATGAAAAGATGACAGATTACATCTGAGGTGATAAACCCGGATTTAACACACCTGGTCCCCATTCACACCTGAGACATTTTAACACTAACACCAAGAGTCACATGACATCAGGGAGGGAAAATGGCTAATTGGGCGAAATTAGGCCATTTTCAAATAGGGGTGTACTCACTTTTGTTGCAAGTGGTTAAGTGGCTGTGTGATATTTTTAGGGGACAGTAAATGTACACTGTTATATAAGATGGGCACTGAGTACATGCGTTTCTTCAGTGTTGTCCCATGAAGAAAAAAAATATTGAAAACAAATCTGAGGAGTGAGGATGTGAAGAGGACTCATTTTCGTGAGCTACTGCACACCTTGTGGGTTTACTTTCATATTTGATTACCGAAGAAGTGTAAACCCTCAAATAAACCCCTGCGAACCTCATATCACGTGTATAAAGATGTCGCCACAGTGGGTACAAGCATAAATTAGATTGACGGTCAGTCATGCGCATACGTACAGGCTGCCTCTCCGGGGAAGACTGAGCTCCTTCTGTGAACAGAAAAAAAAGAAAGCGTATTAAAAGAGCAGCATTTAGACCATGTAGCGAGCAAGGTTAAAGTGAAGTCAGGCTTGCCGTGAAAAAGTCCAACAAAGAACTCACAGACTCCCGGAGGGATTAAATGCCCCGCGGCATCGTTACTGGAGCGATAACGCAAAATCCTCACAACCATAATCACCTCCGACTCCATTTGATTTATACAAAATTGAAAAGCTTTCTTAGTTCAAGAAAGAAAAATGTGTTCATTAGTTTCCACTTCAGACAATACATCTGGAATACTGTTAGGAAAAAAGTTCAAGCATTCGAGGCAATTCGCCAAATTGTCAGGCCTTCAACGGGACTAAATGTACCAATTGTTTAATGGCCCTGATAATTACCTCACTTGACTGAGGATAAACACTTTGTTTAAACATATTAACCCTTAAGATGCACTTTAACTCATTACATGCTGTGGATGCTTATATTCGTCAACTGGAATCCAACCGTTCGCTGGCATCGACGTATATATTCGTCAAGACACAGACGTTCAACTTAAGCCATGCAGTGAATCTGCGTCACTCGCGGCAGATTTCATAATTCCATATCTGTAAATATTTTTTTTTGCCATTAAAAGGCCTCTCTCAGTTTGGTTTTTTTCAGTTTTTTTGTATTGTTTGAGGTGTCACCAAAGCAAAAAATATTCGCATTAAAATCACCAAGAAAGGAGTGTCTTTAGTGAAACCAGGCCATGTTCTCCTGATGATTTCTAAAGAACGTAAAAAGCTAGAAGCAAATTTATTTTCTGGTGAAGTATCTACTCTCTTTTGGTTGGTGATCTTGTCACAGCACAATATTTTGTGGGTGGTGAAAGATCATCAGCACCAAACTGCTCTAAAACAGTTGGCGAGACAGAGAACTGAGAGCAGAGAGCAATGAATGAGTTAATAGCATATTTAGTATTGAAGTAATCCAAACAAATCTAATCAAGCTGCATTACTTCTCTATTATGGTAGCTGGATTAGTTGAATTAGTTTTCTTAACAGCTAACTCACGGAACGCATTTGTATCGCGCCCGACTCTGCTGTCAGGTATTTATTTTCTCTGCTTGAATGAAGACAACAGCGCGCTAGACTGAAGGCATGCAACCCTAAACTTGGATTTGCCTGTATACTATAAACGCATCAAGATCCGCAATATAGCAGGGGCCCGAACGACAAACCATGGTATTGCGGGGATTCACTGTATGTCCTCTGTCAAAATCGACCGATACTCATTCAACGCAGTCAAAGTGGCACAACGTCCCTAGGATCCTTCCGGGTTAAACCCTTGCCCTTGATTTGAACAAAGAAACTGACGCTTTGCGGCATAGCTGTCCCTTTGCTATCAATTACTTGCACGTCTGGCTGTGAAACAAGCATCCCCGTTTTCCTTTGGGGAGACGCGACAGCGACACACGCGACGCTAATTAGCAGCGGGAAGTGATTTACAGCCGCGCCGTGTCCACCAATCGCAGCTCATCGGGTCACAGCGGGAAAAATAGCCGCGGCGCGTCTCCGAGGCAATTTAAGGGCGAAACATGAGGCAGTCAGTCTGTCCCTACCTTTATTGAGCCAACGCACATATTTAGCATTTGGAAAAAAAAATTAAAAATTATAAATCTAGCGCCACACCGAGGAGCAAACATGTCACAAAAGGGGTATATATACTGTAATAATGACGATCTCGTCTCTATGTACTCACGTATTGACTTACTCTGTGTAAAATCCGGTCCCGTTTAATTTAACATAGTATGTACACTGTACATTTTTTGTAATTTTTCGGACCAGAACCTGATGATTGCTCAGGGCACAGTAACGTGCTGCGGCACAGTGTTTAGGAATCATTGAGCTACTAAGGATAGCTCAGCTAACGTAAGCTAAGCGGTTACCAGCTACAGCGGTTCTTGAGATATTTTCGATAGCCACCACTTGACCGATTTTCTGTCGTGTTTGCTAGATGGCGGTGCAATGAATTAATCATGACACCCAAACTGTTTAATACTCTACTTAACGGTTATTGCTTTATTTTTTATGCCGTACAATATTATAAATGGCTATTTTCCTTCTTTAAAAACACAGGAGAAAGGGGCTGGGGGCTGGAATGAATTAGAGAGTATAATATTTGAGTTAAACTTATGTCATGCAATATAAAAGTCTCTTTTCACGAATATTTAAGTAAAACAAAAAATATTTTCATCACAACTGGAAGACAATAAGACATTTCGGCATTATCAATTTTCAGTACGTGGCAAGTAGTAAATGTAAGAGATACTAGTTTAATTTGTTCCGTGACTACGCTACTAATTCAAAACACACGTATCTAAAAAATCATCATCTCAATTGAAATTAATGAAAAATGCCATTAACCCGCTCAAGCCTAATGACAACAGAAAACATTTTGTATTGTGTCTTTAATAAAAAAAAAAGCACTATAATATTGTACTTTGTAAAAACAATTAATAATAATTAAATAAAATGGTATGAATTTAACAGTTTGTGCGACTTGGCAGTATAACAGTCATACAGACAAATGACAGTTTCACTCAACTGTAACTGTATAATCTTCAGTAATATGAGTAATTTTTTAGAGGTTACGAAGAAGATACGACTTTGATATATCTGTCAACATGTGTTGCCTCACTATTAATGTTCAAATACCCATTGAACAAAGTGTAATAACACACCAACGCTTATTTTTTCCGTTATTGTTTGATAGCATTAAGCTAAGCGGAGTTAAAGCTATGTGGTTATTTTAAGTACAAACGTGTAATTCTCTGTTTTATGTTTAGATTGACAGTAAACTTTAATGACAGCTCGCATCTTAAACTCGTACGTTGGTCACTTGTATCTCGAGGAACAACTCTGTATTCGGTCTGAGGGAGAGAGAGAGGAGAGAGGAGAGAGGGGGGAGTTGTATCGGTACATCCCTATAGACAGATCATTTTGCTCATAATCATGATAAAATTCATTATCATAGTGTCAATACAACAATGCATTCCGCTTCCTCCTGCAGAGTTCCGGGCACACATGGCAGGATGAAAATGCAACAAATGTGACCACTAACTTCCGTCACCGGGGACTGAATGCGGTCAGCAACAACCAAAATAAAAGCTCGCCTACCTGTAGCCCCCGCCGCCTCAGAATGCTGGACTCGTCCATGGCGGCGGCGCGGCTCGCCTCCGCATACATGCGGCACCGGGCAGCTCGGCAAGCCCGGAGCTACCTCCGCCCGCCCTACCTGATCTCAGACGCCGCTCACTTGTCCCCTATGCCTCATCTGACTCGTCACCTCTGCGACTTCCCCCCTGGTGGTAGAGGAAAAGGGAGGGACGAGAACGAGGGGACGGAAAGGGAGGAAGAGGGGAACGGGGGGCGGTGCTTTGGGACAATTCTCTCAAGCCATGAAATGAGAGGATGTCCTTCCGGGCATTGTCGCGCTCCACAAGGCAGGAGAAGACACTCCGGGAATGTCGTGGGCGAGAGTTTACTGGTGTTCCAAATGCCGCTCGAGGCGCCTGAGGACAGCGCCTGCTTCAGACCCGACGAGTCTGCACGGACGCATTATTACGCGGGGATCAGCAGAGGCGGCCGGATTGTCAATTTGCCATTTTTCACACCTCTGGACGTGGCCTGCGAGGCTGCCACCACGATTTTGTATTCTGTGTGTGTGTGTGTGTGTTTCTCCCCCCCCCCCCCACACACTTCTTTCCTTTTAACTGCCATTGACTCAGAGCGCAAGCACAGCGCGAATATTAAGTGGTCCTCTCACGTTCTCCTCATCAGAAGCCAAAATCCCAGAGGATAGCCGAGGGGGCAGTGTGCGCACGCGTGCTGGTTCAGATTACAAATAGCTTGTTAAATGCAAATATGGAGTTGGAGGCAAAATTAAGTAATACTCAAATGAATCCTTGGAATACATAAATTCATTCATCAATCATTTAAATTGGATTTGTTTAAATTAAAATGTGAACATTATGAAAATGTGCCATTCATTAAATGTGTAAAATATGCATAACCTTTAAAAAAAAATTACCCAATTCGTAACCCATTTTAAAATAAAACAAAAATACATAATGAAAATAGTATGCTGATTCATCGTGAAATAAATATTGATTATAAAATAAATGATCGTTAATTTTACATTTTAATTCCTACTTTAATTGGCTGTATATTAATTTTTATTTAAATAAAAACAATTTTTTTACAGGGAGAAAAAAATTAGACTGATTTTGGCACAAAATCTAAAAAAAATTATGATTAAGTTAATTATTTAAAACAGTTTAATAAATACAAATACAAAATGAAACAGGATTACATTTCACAAATTCATTAATGGACAATTTAAATGTTACAATTTAATGAATTAATTTGTATTTCATTTATCTATACTTATTTTGGCACAAAACAATCAAATAAAAATGATAAATGATTTGAAATCTCTTAAAAATCCATAATGAAATCAAATAGTTCTCAATGTAATTAATGAAAAATTAAATTCATTTACATTTTCATACATTCATGTCATTGAATTTATATCCGGGCAAAAACAATAAAATAAAGATTTTAAAAAATCAATTAAAATACATAATGAAATAAGATCGTTCACAAATTAATAATTCAATGGACAACTAATTTTATAATTTAATCAATTCATATTTCATTTAATCTATGTTGGCACAAAAAGTCAAGTGAATTAAAAATAGAATTTAATCGATTAATTAAATGTGATTACATTTAAAAAAGTTTATATTATTTACATTAATTGTAATTAATTGGATTCAAATCCGTAATGAAATGAAAGTCAATTAAATAAAAATGGCAAATACATTAAAATGATACTAAATATGGTCATGGTAACTAAAGATTTTTAAATAGGTTCTAGATAATTATTAAATTCTATATTTCCTTTCAAATGACTCATTAATTAATGTGACAACTGCATTAATTACTTCAATGTATTCAATCTTGGCCCAAACAGGCCTGAGTAGCAGACACAGATGCTTTAGAAGTGTCCACTTAATTAACTTCCTTTGTTAATCAGCCGCCAAAACCTGCAAGGAGCACAATTCCAATATTGAGGACTTTTCATGCGGAACGTTTAAGAAAAGGAAGAATCCCGTTAAGTTCCCGCCGCAATCTCAGGACGGCCGATTAGGACAAATTCACGTAGGGCTCCGAATGGAAGGCGAAAACGCAAAAGAGGCCAATTTTTCATTGTCAGTGAGAGAATCCGCCAATTATCCTTCGCACGTGCGCAGCCACGCAAGTCAATTCTTTTTGCCCATTCAGAGAAACTCAAGTTCGATGAAAAAGGCTCACTGAAAAACGTGAACCTATTTGAAGTTGTTTGAAAGTTTATAATTACCAGAACTTATGTTAGCCTGACTACTACATTTTTTTAACAAGGACAATAGCAATCTATAGTATTGTACATTAGAAAAACAGTTATAACTTCATTAAAAATATAACAAAGAATGAAAGTGGTTGTGCATGACGATTTCATCCTTGACAAGCAAGGTGCAGTGTAATATGCACATACGTTGTGCGCACATGAAGAGGACAGTCAACGTTTTTTTTTTTTTTTTAAATAAAATCAATAAAAAATCATATCTCCTTTATAAGAGCGTCGTGGCCAGGACAAAAAGTAACTCATTAAACCTGCAGTAATTCAATTTTCGCACAGATTAATAATAATTTAAAAAATAAAATAAATAAATAAATAAACATGGTCCTGTGGGTATATGAAATATATCTCAAATATCCGTAAAGGCTTCTAACACCACAGTGTTATTTTCATTAGCCCGTCTCTGCCGTTTCGCATTGTGTGGTTTGTTTCTCTTTTAGTCTTAGAGTACACTTCAACTGGGAGTGGCAATAAACTGCTTGAAACAAGCACGCTGTGCCTCTAATTTGGAGAACTGTGCGAGAGTCGGCTTTTCGTTTCCTCAAAGTCGTGTTATGCAATCGTCTTGCCATTTCTTTGAAGCGAAAGCGCGAGATCCGGCGCTAAGGATTATGTTTCAGTGAGTTTAACTGTGGTCTCTCTATAGCGTGGATTTTCACCAATCGCAGCTGGGACGGGTACATATACCCCTGCGCTAAACGGGGGTTCGCTGTATTAGCAGGGACTGAAGAAGGCCGCTTAAATAAAGAAAGTAACAATGGACGTCATTGTCGTCTTATCTTCCTCGCCTTCATGCCGCCAGCACACCTTGCCGCTGTGGCATTGTTGCGCCCCGAGGGTGCCGCGCCCTGCACGCCGGCAGAAAATCAATACTCCACTTGTGGTGCGTTATGGAGATAAGACTGTCATAATCCTCCCCCCAACATGTTGTTGTGCCCCCCCCCCCCCCTCATAATGCTGTTTGGAGATGTCCTTGACTGATAACACTGATGTTGTGCAGTCGCACAGTATATTAATTAACCTTTTAAACTGACCGTACCAGGGCTCAAATTGAGGCAGAGGTGGCTGAGCAATGACTCAAACAAACACATAAATATGTATTTCACTGGTCTTTCATGTTTTCTTTTTCTCAAATCAAATATTTACTAAAATACTCAGGAAACTTGCTCGATGTTATGCAAAGATGTTTCATGTCAATCAATAAATAACATCCACGATGAGCTACAGACAAAACTGAATGACACAATCAATATAACCACATTTTTGCTTCATTGCAAATCAGAAATACGGTGAATTGATGGGAAAAAATAAGTTTTGTCTGTGAAGAGGTTAGCGCTTTCAAAAAGTGGCTGCACAACAGCGCCCCCCAGTGCACAGAAGGAGATTAGGGCTCCAGTTTTGAACATCACTTTGTAAAGAGAAAAGCGTCTTTCTACTGTTTTTCTCTCTTTAAAATTGTAATATTTGTCAAATTCACATATTCCTTCATTTCTCAGTCAATAAGCAAAATTGAGGCAAATAGAATCTCAAACACAGTCAAGAGGAAAAAGTGAATTAAATCTGTCAAACTGTGCCTGAAATAACACCGTTATTAACTGTACGTCAGTCATATTTTAATATTCCTGTCATGCAAGCATAGGGAAACTGCCGTATAAAAATTAAATTCGATACAGTGAACCTGCTTTATATCGGAATTCATCATCTGCGCACCCATTGTATCACGGATTTTTAAGAAACCGTTTTTACATTCTACAGACAAGTCGGAATTTCGAGTTGCGCACCTTCTGTGTAGTACCACGTTGTGCCGCAACGTTCCGGGCAGCACTCACGTCTCCTGGAAGAGATGTGGCAGAGGTCTCCAACGCAACGACAGTAATAGTGGGAAATACGCAAAATGATATTGTTATTTGTCTCATGGCCAAATAGATGATGTCATTGAGGAAACGAGTTGAGGGTGATGTCATAAGCCGTCCGGCTGACCCTCGGCGTGTCCAATGAAAACAAACAACAAATGCGGTTGCATTAACCTTTCGTCTGCCACTGACTCATAGGATTAGCCGCCGCTTTTGATCCAATCTGCCAGGGAGGGAACCAGATCGCCGCATCGAACGGAGGCGCGTTGAAGGTCACCTCCGTGCGCCTCAACGCCGCATTTGTGTTTCCCCAACACAAATGGAACCCTGGCATTTGGCTCAGCTCTGACTATACAACTACAATAGAAAGCCACTACTTGTAATACTTGTTTCATCAATATTCAACACAGAGCAGCAGCACATACAAACAGAGCATACAACGATACTTCGAAGCATAAATTCTCTCTGCTCTATGGGAACAATGATTATTAATTACGGTTAGGGAATATTTCTTTATTACAGTCCATCTCTTCCAGTTGAGCTCAGTGGTGCAACTCTAAATTCAGACTTGTCCGTATACTGTTTAAAAAATAAATAAATAAATTTAAAAAAAATAAAATAAAAAATAACGACCATTTAAAAATCCACGCTGCAACGGGGACGTGAACCAAAAACCACGCTACAGCAGGGATTTAGCTGCAGTGTACAGTGGACCCCAGGTATTCGTGGGGCATAGAGACCGAACTCGACTAAGAATAGCGAAAATGTGTGAATAATTGACACTCCCTTATAACTGCCATAAAAAAAAAGTATTATATAATACTCGTTGCAAAGATGACTCACTCAATGTCAGAGGTTTTATTTTTTTTTTCCCCCCCCATAAGTGTCGGTTGCTGGTATCGGCAACCTTCGTACGTACCCGATACCTTGAAATAAGCCCGACCTGGTATCGGTTCTCTCCAACCACTACTTGCAGCAGTTTTAAATTGTGAAATAAATGCATAATGTGTGTAAATTATAGCTCTTAGAAGGCAATTTTTCCAGGGATCTCTGCCTTACCCCTCAATCAGGTCCAAAGTTTAATGAGTTCTTTCTTGGACCCTCCACAATGTTTTGCAGACAACGCTTAAAGAGCAATAAAAACATAACCTTCTCAGCGGGGTGGAGGCGGTAAAACAAACCCATGTGGCGTGCGACTCACCAAGCTGGAGGTCAGGGACGGGTCCGACTTGCCGAGGTTGCGCGCGCGCATCCGGACCAGGTTGGAGGTGGTGTCGGAAAACGACTGCGGCGGCCATGTTTGCTGGGCGTGGGTCGGGAGCAGAAGGTACTTTCCTGCCACGGCAAGAGGAATTGTTCTTGTAAAGATCATTTATTTCTTAAAAAGTATTCTTGTACGACTGCTTTTTATCCGAAAAAAAAAAAACAAGTTTATTCTCAAAACATTTACAAAGAAAAAAAAATATGAAATTGTTTTGAAAAACCTTTAAACTCAATTAATTTTTAATGACAGTTAAGTTTCATTGCCAAGTGGATTGTGAGGTGGTCCTCGGAAAATAATTCTCTCCGTAAGGGGTCCCTGAAACCAAACAGTTTGAGAACCCCTGATCTGGAGGAGCGATGCAAGCAAGCGGTCCAATTAGGAGGAGAAAAAAAAAAAATCCTATTAAGAGATCAGGGACAATCCCTACATTGCATAACCAGCGCTGCCGTACTCCCACACGAGGACAGCAACGACACAACAAGCTTCCATGTCACCAATGAACAAATACAGTAACAGGTGAGGGGGGAAGAAAATACAAACGTGCGCAACTGTGCACGCATAAGGCTGGCCACATGAGGACACTGCTGCATCTACTACAGCGAAAGGATTAACCGAACACATCTCAACCCAAATGTGCATTACAGGTGCATATATTCAATTTTAAAATGAACATGAAGCCATATCGACATTAAATTTGATGTGAATATGCTGCATTTGAAGTGTGTAGAGGATGTAAATATAGTACATACAGGTGCATACATTAAATGCGACATAAACAAGGTACATTAGGTTTAGAACATTACATATGTAAATAGTGTGCATTAGGTGTATAGAACATGAAATATGATGTAACAAGACTACATTAGGTGTGTATAGACCATAAATGTGAATAGGTTACATGACGGGTGGTCCTCCCTATCCAGAATCCCTATCCAGAATTTGGACGTCGTCGTCTTCTACGGAACACCCGTTCTTCGAGATGCAGATGAACCCGCCAATTCTGGAACCGAAGAAGGCGGCTGCCGATGCTGCGCCGTGCGTCTGTGAAGCGGTTGTTTTGTCTCTCCGACGTGGAGGTCGTTGCACTGCATTGCGTAAACAACATTGCTGAGTTTGCTTCTCTGGATTTTGTCCTTGTGGTGATGTATTGGTGGGATTAAAATACATTGGGATGTTATGTTTGGGGAAAATCCTGACTAGGGGATGACTGCATTTTGCCTCCCGTGTCTGTCTTTAGGTTCAGGTGTAGTGATTGTTCTTCCCTTGGTGATTTTGACAAAGGCCCGCCTTGGATTACCCACATTTAGCAAGAGCATTCCTGTTGTGAGTCTGCCCCTTCTGTTGTCAGTGGTGGGGATTCTCTCTGCTCGGTCCTCGAGGGTTCTGAGAACTCTTAGCTTGTGTTACAGTGGGAGATCAGCATCAAAAAGAAGCTACTGGTCTACTAGGTTTTCTGTAGACCGCAGTATGAAGGCTTCTGTCCTTTCCCACCCCCACCGCACAGTTCCCAAACGGCAACGTGTCCTCGTTGATGTCTTCGCGGATGAAACCGATGTTTCCATCCACAGAGTTGATGCGTTCAGTAAACGTCTTCTTCTTTGATCTTGACAGATGCCATCGACATAACCTGAACCGGTGGCTAGGCTAAATTCCTTTAAAAGGAGTCCAGTGCTTTTCTTTCCACTTCTTCCACAATAGGGGAAAACGGCGAGCCCATGGCACAGCCGTGTTTTTGCTTGTAGAAACATTCGTTGTTTTGGAAGCATGTGGTGCTAACGCAAGAGAAGAAGTAGATTGCATTCCTGTCCTGGAGGGAGGTTGGTCTTGTTGTCTTGTTGTAGCTGTTCACTGACTACATCAATGGCCGCAGTGGTGGAGATGAATGTCAAGTGAGGTGACGTCAAAGGATACCATCGCTTCATCTGTGGCGAGCCTCAGGTTCCGGACGTTGTTGGAGAAGTCTTTGGAGTTCTGAACAACTGAGCCTTTCGGGGATGCTCCTTTTATACCCATTCATAACACTCACTTGTTTCCAATTACCCTGTTCACCTGTGGAATGTTCCAAATAGGTGTTTTTGGGTTTTTTTTAAGCATTTCTCAACTTTCCCAATCTTTTGTTGCCCCTGTCCCAGCTTTTTGGGAACATGGTACAGGCATCAAATTCAAAACGAATGAATATTTGTATAAAAACAATAACGATGATTAGTTTGAACAAGAAATATCTTGTCATTGTAGTGTAATCAATTGAAAATATCTTGAAAAGCATTTGCAAATCATTGTATTCTTTTTTTTTTATTTATTTACATTTTACGCAACATCCCAACTTCATTGGAATTTGTATAAATATGGTACATTAGAGGTGTAAAAAGCAAATATGACAGAGGTAAATCTTTTTACAATTGTTTGACACTTGAGTCTTAAAATATTACGTTAAATTCTGTACAATCAAAGGTTTTATGACTTTGGACTTCACTTTCAATGGGATGGTGGTGGAATGGTTTCAAAATTGAAACAAAATCAGGAGCCTCAACTCGGCGCAAGGAAAATGTTGCCTAAATCACTTAATTTTTTTGTTTTTCTTTGGCTGAAACTGTCAGAAATAAGCGGTCAGGCCTAAAACGTACGAGAAAGGAAACCCGCGGTCCTTCCTACTTAGTAAGCAGTATTTTCCCCTCACATCTCGACATTGAGAAAATTGTCATCAGCAACACTTGAACAAAGGCGTGATGAAGCTTGGGGGCGGCTGTGTGTGTGTGTGTGTGTGTGTGTGTGTGTGTGTGTGGTAATACAAAGTAATGCTAACAATGCAACTGCTGTAAATCCATGTTCACCTGTGAGACCTCCGCCCAGGCTGCGTCTTCTCATGTGCTTGCCGTCGTCGCTGAGGTGTCGCTTGAGGCGCAGATTCAGCTCAGGGTGGCTGGACTTCCTGAGCGATGCATGGGAGGGAGGGTAGAGGATGTGGTCCAGCTGCATGGAAAAACAAGACAAAAGAATATATGCTATAGTAGAGGTGCATATATGATAATATTAAATTGATGCATTAAATGACAAAAATGCTCTATTAGAGGTGTATAGAACATTAGCTACATAAACAGGCTGCATTGGAGGTGCACAGAACAAAGGAACAGCGGTCAAATTAATATTTATGGCTTGATTGGTAGTAATTCATTAGTTTAGCTGGGAAAGCTCCTGTATATTGATTTATTACACTTTTACGGCAACATTTTCAAACGAACGGTCGCGTCCATATGGGCCGCTAATCATGGAAATGTCACAAATGTGTCAACTTGTAGAGTCCTCACAGACAACGCTCGTTTGAACGACGAAAAAGAGTCAAAAAAAATGTAATAGTTCCATACTGTATAGCGACATTTTGTACAGTTTGGGACAAAAATAGTTCTTGGCACGGACACAGGTGTTGTCTGCCATGAAAAGGATTTTTAAGCAGACACGCAAACGGGTACTGTACATGCAAGGAATAGCAGCAGCTACTATACTCCTGGCGATTGATGACAATCGCGAATGCAAGTTCCAAGAAAAAAAGAGACCAAAATGAAGACCAAGCTTGGTAGATGGGTTTTAATAAAATGCAAATATGCCAAGTTTGCTAGCTCGACAATCAATAGGTAAATATGTTTTGTCTTCCTGACACAGTTTATATTTATAAAAAAAAAAAAAAAAAAAAAAAAAAAAAAAAAAAAAAAAAAAAAAAAAAAAAAAGTGTAATGGCGCCAAGGGGGTCAAAGTTCCAGCAGGTTCTGACTGCTGATAAGCTATCGGAGGTTTCCATTGAAAAGCACACTAATGTTCTCCTGGTTGACGCCACAACCTTACGCCGAAGACACACCGAAAGAAACACTTGCGCATGGCACGTGCCAGGTGACTTTTGACCTTCCCTCCGGGGTTCCTGAAAGCAGCATCAAAACCCAACCTAACCTTCCTTCCTGTCTGGCTGGCTGGCTCGGAAGCCTGCTGTGGACACTGCCAACAAGGCTTTATTTCCACAGCAAACACCAGCAGATCGCCACGGCCCGAGCTCTGCCGCCCATTCGTTTTTCACCATTCACAGATTTACCTGTGCATGTTTTTCTTCTTTTTTAAAAAAAAGGTGAACAAGCTGCTGTCTAGCATGTACAATTCACAGCATCCACTACACAGCAGTGAAGAAAATGGTGCCCGTTTATTCTAGACAAAAGCTGTCATTTATCCACACAGCGATCCACTTCGGACATACAATCTGTGCTATAGCTTATCCAAGGCATAAACGGTTTATTTCCTTCAAGTAACCCGTGTATGTGCGTTTGAAGGGCCACTTACCTCAAGTGTGGAATTATGTCATCATTTGCTTTTTCTTTTTATTGACTGGGGGGAAAAACATCCCCAATGTATCAGTTTTCCCGTAAACTTCTACTGGGAGTGACAAAGACCTTGAAGCAAGCACACGTCGTCTCCTATATGGAGAACTGTGAGCAGGAGTCTTCTTTTCGTTTGCCCAAAGTGATGTTATATGATACGTGAAAGAGTGAAACATGCGCAAAGGAACACTTTAAAAAGAGTGCTTTAATAGGTTTACATGTGTTTAAAGCGTGTGGGAGTCACAGGTGGTTCTGGAGCATATCCCCGCCATAAACGAGGTTCAGTGTACTTGACGGTGTCGAAATACATACTCTGTGACATAAACATCATCATTCTCTCTCTGGGCCCACAGTGATAAAGTAAACCAATGTTCCGCCAGACCTATTCAGCTGACATCTGTCTTGTTCAAGGGGGACTTTTTTACCCCCCCCCCCCCCCCCCTCTTCTACTTCAGTGTTTTTGTCAGCGGAAAGAAAATCTAAATCTCACAGCAGAAACCCAACGAGCTCAAAAGCGATGACCCCGAGCGGACACTTTACGCCCCGTCAAATGGACGCAACTCCGGGTTCTCAAACTCCGCCAACGGTCACGGGGGGATTGCGTTTCCTGTGTTGACATGATTTAAAGCTGGAAAATACAGTAGGCGCTTTTCAACGGTGACTTCATACTGCGAGAGCAGCCAGTGTAAAGAAGCGCGGGGAAGTGTTTCTACATTTTAGCAAAGACACGATCACACCAGCTGCGGGTTTAAGGAAAGCTTTTAAAGTCACGCAACTCAAATTTAAGAACCCTATTCTAGAATGCTACAAAAGACATTTTGGAGCACTATTATAGACGTTTGAAGAGCAGATATGAGAAACAAGTGACTTCTTGAAGCATAATTGTGGCCTTCATTTTGGAACATCTTTAAGAATCTGAGAATTATCAAGCAAAGTGAAAGCGTCAAGACATTTGAAAACTGAGCATAATAATTTACACAGTGTCAACATTCCAAGGAACTCCAATTGAAGACTAGACTTCAGCTACTGTCTAACTCCGCCTACCTTGCTTCCCTGCGGCGATTGGCCGCAGGGTAAATTCCGACCGAGCGACATGTTTGCTGATGTTTGGAGTCAAAATGCGCCCTGTCACTTGTTATTCAAAGAGAGAGAGGTGTCAAAAATCAAAAAGATGGAACGCCGGGGGCGGCACACGCTCTCGGGTAAAACGAGAGTTAATCAGATTGCTTTAATCCTCTTAGCTGCTAAAGAGTACACAGACAGTGGCCGCCCGTCCGACCGCCCGCCCGACTGATGGCGATAGAAAGTTAAACATTGTCCAGTGTGAGCAAATATTGTAGTGATGCACCGGCGGCGAGCAATGATGCAACTCGCTGGAATAAACCATTTGATCCCATCGGTCTGTTTAAAATTTTGTGACAAAGGGAGTGTCACCTCGGTCGTGTTGCACATCTCGGTGCGCCTGTGTCTCGTCAGTCGGCATTTAAAGTCTGGTTACGGAGGGAGTTGTGCACCGATATATATTTTTGGACGGTTTACGGGGCAGAAGAATGCGACCAGTTTGGTAGCACATGCACCCCAATGGGACCACTTTACAGAAAAATGCATCCAAACTAATCGGGAGAAGCTTCATCATGCAACAAGACAATGACCCAAAACAATTCCAACACAAGAAAGGACTTCATCAGGGAGAAAAATTTGAAGATCTTAGACTCGCCAAGTCAATCACCGGACCTTAACCAAATAGAGAATGCATTTTACCTCCTGAAGAGGAGACTGAAGGGAGAAATCCCCAGAAACAAACAAACTCAAAGAGGCTGCAGTAAAGGCCTGGAAAAGCATTTCAAATGAAGAATGCAACAGTCTGGTGAAGTCAACGGGTCTCAGGCTTGATGCAATTATTCCAAGTAAGGGTTATGTCACCAAATATTAAATCCTATTCACTTCAAATTAACTTAAAAGTCTGTTCCAATACTTTCGCTCACTGGAAAAGTGGGTGACTTTAAACAAAAGGTGCTCTGTCCTGAGTTGTTGAACACATCTAGATGTAAATACCATGAAATGAAAGCTGGAATTCTGAACTTGAACCCGAATGTCTTCAGTATACAACAAAAACAAAGGAATTGACCTTGCCGTTCCAATACTTTTGGAGGGGACTGGAAATGGCTTAGGTTGAGCATTCTGGTGTTTAGAATATACCTTTGATTCGCTTCAGTTTTGCAGTAAATTTCAACTCGGCGTGACAAATAAACAGCTTGAAGCAAGCCCGCATTGCCTCTTTATTTAGAGAACTGAGAGAGAACTTTTTGTTACCTGTAAATAATTATGTACAATAGTCTCCCATTTCCTGACAGCAAGAGAAGGAATACTATAAAAAGGGTGTTTAATAAGTTGAGATATATTTAAAGCATGTGGGAGGGGTAAAACTATGTGTATGTGTTATGTATACGGACTCCACAGAGGATCGCAGATTTGCACCGTTTACGGGTGGGTCTGGAACGTATCCCCCCCGCAATAAACCCGGGTTCAATGTGTATTCATTAGACTTAAGATGCGTGGGTCTTTACAAGTCACCCTTTTATCAGTCCCTCGCAGGCCCAGTGATAACGGGTCATACGGGGGCAGTGCAATCATTTACAGCCAGTCAGTTTACTTCCCAAAAAGTAAAGTCAACAAGTGCTTGTGGATAGAAACGCACAACGAGACCCCGCTCAAGTTTGTTTTCACACACGCGAGCGGCCCGTTGTCTTCGGATCACACCAACAGCCCCGGGATGCTTGTTCAGCTAAGCAGGATGGTCACACCTAAGAGACGAGGGGCCAGGTTTTTGATACGTCTACCCCGCCGCTGGGCAAAGTCAACAATGTCGGCTTCGGTAAAGCTATCAGCTTAACCCAATCCTAAAACCTGAGACACGCCACAAAAAAACAAACGGGATTTTTTAAAAAAAATGCTAAGTGCGTGCTCAATGTTCTTATCGTATGTGGCATATTCCAGAAGACCAACAGTACATCAGACACATAACGATGTCCGTCGCAGTACCAAGACTGCCCTGTGAGAAAAAAAACATTTTCCAAGCCAATGGGGGTGGGGGGTCCTTCTTCTTTATATAAAAAAAATATACATCTTAAAGGTATATAAAATGTGGCGTTAACAGTCCATGTACATAATAATATATATACACTGTATGAGTCTCTAGGCAAGTGTGGGAAGAAAATGCAACCCAGCCCTGTGGAGCACAGAGGCGACGTCAGAGTTCTCAGATGTTCCTCATTTGAGACCGCCTCCACGTGACCCCGCTCCAAAGTCTCGTGGAGGGGCACGCCTGATTGATTGGCGAGAACCTTTTGCACTGCCTGATATAGCCAGAATTTTCTTTCTCACCTTTCGCCGGGTCGTTGTTCAGTATACGTGACACAGACACAGAGGGGGGTGGGGTTGTTTGTCACTCCCAGTTAAAGTTAAACTCACTCATAAAACAAAATAATTAAACGCTGTATATTTAACCAAAATTAAAGGTAGCATGTTAACATATAATGCAAAACGCCATAGAGGCGCCAATTAAAAATCTTTAGACAACTGCTACTTTAACGCACATGGAGCAGCAACACATACACGCCAAGCGTATAACAATACTCACTGCTATATACCGTTTTTGGTAATAACAACTATTACTGGAGCAGAGTTGGGGACCCTTTCTGCCTCCTCTTCTTCTTGCTGTTAATTACGCTGGATCTCTTCCAGTGGACCACAACACCGTAGCAGAACATGGTACTACGCTCAAAGCGTGGAACTAAATTTGAAATTGCCTGCTCCTTTTTTTTTTTTTTTTTTTTTAAATAAAAATTTAAAAAATAAAAATATTGAATTAAAAATCTGCGATATAGCAGGAGCTCAAACGATAAACAGAAACACAGCAAACACATTTTAGCACGAAAGGGTTTGTATATCCAAAATGTTTGTAAACTGAATGTAGTATTAAAAATATTCTACTCATATTACTACTACTACTAGCTTAGATTAATATTGTGCCTTTTAAGGGATCCAAGGATGCTTAACTTAGAAGAAAGATGAGTGACGATAAAGAGACAATCTAGAAAATCACACTTTGCAGATTTAATTATTATTGAGTTGTCAATTTTTCTGGTTTACAAAAAAAAAAGAAAAATAGTCAAGAACATTATTTCTTATTCAAAAAAGGCTTGGGGGGGGGTCAGCGGAGCGGAAAAAAATTGTCAATTCTGTTTGAAATTCCTCGTTCCAAACTCAGTGACATCGAAAGAGTCCGCATTAAGGCATTTCATCAGCATGCTGCTCGCAAGTGAATACACAACAGTCTCGAGTGTGGTTGCTGTTATTGCGTGTTAGTTGCTATCACACCTGCACCCTGAGGCCATGACCAACAATGTAATGATTTCTCTCCCTTTTTTTTTTTTTTTTTTTAAATAAATGGAAGAACCGCTGCTGAAATTCTCCCTTGCAAGCAGCCCGGCGCATGCCTGAGCTGGTCACAAGCATCCAAAACTTCCACATTTTCCCACGCGTCCGTTTCCGAAATAAATATCTAAACACACACACACACACACACACACACACACACACACACACATGGATATCGGGGGGGAATAACATTCCTGCTAAAAATAATCCAGTGAGAGTATTTTCTACTACTATGACTACTATTACTAATGTGATCCATGATTGGAGCTGTTACTTTTCTAAGATTTCCCTACGTATGGGAAGAAGATCGGTGGTGTCGCGGCACGTCGGGACACATTTTGACAACCTACAGACGCCTCAAGTTTAATTTGTTTGTTGTGCAACACCGGCTGGGAAGCTGGCATGGCAACTTTTAAAGCTTTTTAATTTGAGCCTCTTGTGCAGTTGGGCCTCGTTTTTGATCCAAAAATACTTCTTTACATTGAACCTCTGCTAAACCAGAGTACATCGCTCACGCCCCCGCGATGTCAGATTTTTAAGCTTTATTTATTTATTTTTTTTAATGGGGTTTTTACAGTACATGCGTGAGCCCAAATTTAGATTTGTGCGCATTCAGCGTAGTACCATGTTGTGCTACAACATGTCGGGCAGTTCTGAGCTCTACTGGAAGAGATTCTACATAATTAAAAGCAAGAGGAAGAGGCAGAGAAGGTCCCCAGCTACTAAAGGTCATTGTTGTTAAGGAACTGTATATGCCTTTGCGTATCGTTGTATGCTATGTTTGTATGTATTGCTGTGTTCAAGTAGCAGTTGTTTGAAGGTTTATAATTACTGTCACATCTATGCTAATTTCTGTTAGCCCGTCTATTGCGTTTTGCATTATGTTAGCATTACGCTAGTAGATGTTCCTTAGACAAAATTATATGGTTCTGTTAAAGTTTGGGATTTTAAACACAGTATACAATGTTGTTTAATCAATTAATTTTTATGAGTCCGTTTTGCAGTAACTTTCAATTGAAAGTGACAAACAGCTTGAACCAAGCAAGCTTTGCCTCATTTGGAAAAACGTGTGAGCGAGAACAGAAACTAAGGAATACTGCACTTTAAAAAGTATCTAACAATCTAAGTGAGTGTATTAAAATGTGTACTGCTGTTTAAGTGTGTTTTGATAAGTTTAAATGTGTTCAAGCGTTTGGGAGGAGGGGTAAAACTTAATGTTTTTGTGAAACGCTCTCCCAATCTCACGGATTTTCACCTATTGCTGGTGAGTGTGGAACGTATCACGCATTATTACACTCACAAATCAGCTTAAAGTAATGACTGTGAAAGGATACGATTTACATTTCCGGCACTAAGGATGTCAAATAATGGACCTTTGTGGTGTGTTTCTATGGCCGACTACTATGCTGTAAATTTTTGGGATATTTAAATTGGTCCTGTGGGGGAAACACTTGCTGTGGGAAATGGCGATGATATGCAGATCAAAAGCGCCACCAAGCACTTTGTCAACTTGGCACAAGCCAGGGAAGTCCCTACCCAACGTCAGTGTGGCTCTGAGAAATTTATTTTTATTTGAAGACCAATTTTTCTCCTTCGTATTCAGTGTGCTGATAAACATGCCACATATACCTTCAGCCAACTTTCCAAATAAAGTGGCGTTGAGTCAATGAGTATTGAATTTTGACTTGCAAGCGCGGTCACGCAACGAATTAAGCTTGTATCGCAAGGCACCACTGTGGTTGTTTGTAAAAGTGCGGCAGTATTCGTATGTTGGTCCTGGATGTGGGCCATGAGTGACATCACAAGCTGGAGTCAGGTTTACCCGGTTAGTCCACGTGTGAGCGTCTGGTCGTGAGTTGTGGCCTACAGCAGCTCCTTGCAAGTGTTTTTATGTTGTATTTGTGTGTTGGACTGTTTGTCCTTATCAATAAATGACTGAAAATGCAACAGTGACTGTGGCTCCCCTTGCCCACATACGAGGGCATTAGTCCGGCAGCATATCTGAAACTCAAATTTTAGCTTACAACACAAATTTAAATTTAATTTCTAAGTTAAGATGCCATTGGATGTCAACAAAACCGCTCATCAACTGATTAATACAGTTTTCCTTGATTAAAAGCAATTATTTTTAGTCTTAATTCCTCCACCTAAAAACACATCCGAATCCATCATGAATGTTTTGACTGATCCCCCTTCCCTTCTCATGCAATGGACTATTCCAACTTCTTTCTGCGCATATCCAGACTTGATTCAGGAAGACACTCACAAAACAATCTTGTTGGCGTGAGGTGAGGACAATGAAGCGACGTTATCCCAGTGGAGCGAAAAGAAGATGAAAACAAATATTTCATTTTAAATCAAAACTACCAAAGATTTTAACCATAGCATAACTGACAACGGGCTAGTCGTAAATTTTGGTGTGATCATTTTAAGAGTGTCATGCATAAATATTGCCTGATGGCACAAGGGAGGGGGGTACACAAAGGAGGCAAACATGGGGAAAGGAAGACAAAGAAGAGGAAAGAGGAAAAAGGTTAAAAAAAATAAACAGTTAAAAAGGTTTGCTCCCATAATTGACCTAGTTATCTTTTGTGTCTTCTTATTTTTAGTTACAAAACAAGCTCCAGGCTGAACCTGCTTGCTGCTGCCCATGTTTAAGACTGTTGAGGTGAAAATAAAAAAAATTGTCAGTGCAGTCCACAGATGTGGAGGACCCAATGACTGAGTTTGTTTGGCTTGGGCCCCCAAATGTGATTCTAGAATGCAAAACGTGGAAGGATGTTGAAAAGAGTCAAATAAGTGTGTTTTCCATTTGTTTTGTTTTTACCTTCTCGTCTTCTTCACATTCGTCATCGTCGGTGCTCTCTGTATTTCGGTCCTCTTCTTCCACTTTGGAAACGCTCGCGAAATCTGAGTCGAGGTGGCCGCCTTTCGGGTCCACCTCGGCGGACATTTCCCCACTCCCGTGCGTGGTTGTCTCAGGCGAGGAGGAGAAGGAGAACCCCCATGGAGGACGTCCAAAAAACGTTCAGCGTTATCCGCTCATTAGCCTGCACCTGCGGACTTACTTCATGCTCGACGCGGCAAGTGGAAAAAATAAATAAACGAGTCTGAAGTAAATGAATGAGATGTGGTTTCCCGGCACTGGGTGGCGACGACCGTCAACGGCCGGAGGAAGCGTTCCTTTTTCGGCTACAAGTGCTTCTCTCCTCTCGGCCGCCGCCGCCGCCTGCGCCACTAGAACTTTCACTACCTTAGCCTGAACTAGCTCCCGAGCGGCGCCCAAAAGAGCAAAACCTAAACCACGCCCACACGGAACGAGAACCGACCAATCCCGTCGCGGCAGGTTTTAACACGGAAGTTACCACAGTACTCGCCAGTTTTGCCTGTTATGCTATGAACACCAACATACAGTACATTTTTATTTTGTATTTATTTATTTTATTTATTTATTTTAAAAAAAATTATTTGAAAAGAAGAAAGTTTAACTACATCGTGAAGAGTCTACTAAGAAATTATGTTTCAGTGTTTACTGAAGATTTTGGGCTAGTTGCCTTTATATGATGTCACTGTGCACACACGTGGAGTGTGACATGGCTTCAAGCCCATGGCAATTTTTTATTTATTTTTCTTTTAATACAAAAAAAGGTTCAGCGAAAAAAATAAGATATTAATTCCGCAATTTTTTTTTTGTGTGTGTGTGTAGGGGGGGGGGCTTGTTGCTTTTGTAAAGCTATATGTATCCGCCCATAAAAGAACATTTACGTCCCGGCAAGTATTGACTAACGCTAATAACGACAACGTGCATTGTTTGTATATATCATATCATCATGTTATACTGACAAATATATATGTTAATGTATTGTCAATGTGAATGTGTCAAAAATAAAAAGGAATGTCAAGTATCAACAAACAAAAACACAGACATTTTTAAAAAATATATTTTTGATTAGTGTTGTCCTCAAGTCCACAGTATCCGAGAACAAGACTTGCCCAAGACCAGAACTCAGCGAGACCAAGATTTTTAGGAGTTGAGACCGAGAAAAGCCGAGACAGAGACACGACCAAGACCATAAAATTAAATTTTAAAAAAAATTCAATGTTCAATAGTTAAAGAGCATTATTATAATTTTTCTCTGAATCCCGTTTTTGTTTTTCAGGAAGTTTTTTTGTGAGTTATTTCCTTATGAAATGATTACTACATTTTTTTGTCTTGAATCGATAACCCCTGAATTGAAGGTGGTAGCATTTGGGGATTTTTTTGTTGTTGTTGATATTGCACTACAGGTCTCATAGTCATGGATACAAATTGTTGGGGAAGTGCATTTCGTAATTTGATAAAATCAGACTTTTGTGGATTAAAATTGTGTTTGCACCCGAATTGATCATCAATCAACAGATCCCCATTGTCATCCATGTATTTACACACAGACAGTTGAAGGCTTCTGCAGCAGCAACAGCGGCCTCTGTCGGCAAATGTCAGAAACGTTAGCTGGAAAAGGAAAAAGGCTCCCTCATGCTATTTCACTAACACACGTTAGCGTCTCAAATTGCGTCTAAAGTCACCGGACGGCGGTTTGTAGACTACTGGGATGTCACGTGTGAAATGTGGCCGTCAAATCGATATTTTCCTCCAGACTTTTTTCGGGTTTTTTTTAGCGTTAGATGCTAGCTACTAACTAGTTTAGCCGTTCTTCCTCATGCTCGCCCCGCCCTTACCCGTGTGCCCGCTTCGGGCCGCGCATGCGCACCACGCCCCGCTGTGCGCCGCTCTCTCCACTGTTTGCATTGTGTCTGATCTGAAGCGAGAGCCGGACCGGCGAGGCCGTCCTTCGAATATTAAACCCCCACCCCCCCACCCCGGCAATGTCGGGCAGGTCGGTCCGAGCGGAGACCCGGAGCAGGGCCAAGGATGACATCAAGCGGGTTATGGCCGCTATTGAGAAAGTACGAAAATGGTAAGCGGCGGAGAAGGGGAAGGCGAGAGGAAGGGGGGGTAGACAAAAAGCAGTCTTTGTGGTTATCTAACAAACAAAAAAAAGCCTGGTTGGGGGAGGAGAGCGAGCAGAATGAAAATGAAACAATTGCGAGGCTATTTACGTTCGAGCGAGTCCGGGTAACACACGTGTGCGTGTACCGGCGGAGGGCAGCCGTAGCCCGGCCGCCGAGCAGCTTGTGGTCGCCGCGCGGCGGCGGCGGTGGAAGCCAGGAGCCATTTCGAAAGCAGTCACATGAAGCCGCCTGACGCCGAGCACACACGGGTTTGAACGCCCCGCAGAGCCGCGGTACTCGACATGGCGACGTTTTTACGACGAAGCCCCTCGACTCGGAGCACTTTTGGGCTCTTTTTATGGTTTTTCCCCCCGTTTAAATGCCGCGTTGTTGTTGTTTTTTTTGGGACCGAATGAGTAAGAGAACAAGGATCCGAGGGTGGCCGTGGGGGTGGGGAGCGGGAAGTGGGTCTGCCGGGACGGGCGTTGAATGGCTCGATCAACAATTATTTCAATTAATGGTAATTTGTTATAACCGTACCACGTTTAATTAGCATTTACACTTCTGTGTGTGTTACATGATCAAGGTATGCATGGCTTAGTAGTCACAATGATTCTTTTGGCTTGGTTGCATATACTGCAACACAAAAGTTTTCCCAAAACAATTATTTTAATTATTTGTTATAGCAATATCATGCTTAATTAGCAATTACACTTTGTGTGTGTGTGTGTGTGTGAAATTAACACAGCGCTAAATACTTGCATCGCTCGGTAACGATACTTGCGGCTAGGAAGCACATACTCTGGGTCAGAAGCTTTACCAAAATAATATTAATAATAATGATTTATAACTTGTTATAACAGCATCACGCTCAATTAGTGTTTACACTTTGTGGGAATGGAATTAGCATGCTCGCTAGTTTGTATCATGACAATAATTGGAAAGCTCTACAAGATCTAACATTTTTGTTACAATCTAAAAACAATTATTTTCATGATACAACCCCAATTCCAATGACGTTGGGACATTGTGTTAAACATAAATAAAAACAGAGTACAATGATTTGCAAATCATGTTCGACCTACATTTAACTAAATACACTACAGAGACAAGATATTTCATGTTCAAACTGATCAACTTTATTGTTTTTAGCAAATAATCATTAACTTGGAATTTTATGGCTGCAACGCGTTCCAAAAAAGCTGGGACAGGTGGCAAAAAAGACGGAGAAAGTTGAGGAATGCTCATCAAACACCTGTTTGGAACGTCCCACAGGTGACCAGGCTAATTAGGAACACGTGGGTGCCATGATTGGTGAACAAGTGTGTGAGAAAATAGTCGAACAGTTTAAGGACAATGTTCCTCAATGTACAATTGCAAGGAATTTAGGGATTTCATCATCTACGGTCCATAATATCATCAAAAGGTTCAGAGAATCTGGAGAAATCACTGCATGTAAGAGGCAAGGCCCAAAACCAACATTGAATGCCCGTGACCTTCGATCCCTCAGACGGCACTGCATAAAAAAACGACATCAACGTGTAAAGGATATCACCTCATGGGCTCAGGAACACTTCAGAAAACCAATGTCAGTAAATACAGTTCGGCGCGACGTCCGTAAGTGCAACTTGAAACTCTACTATGCAGAGCAAAACCCGTTTATCAACAACGCCCAGAAACGCCGCCAGCTTCTCTTGGCCCGAGCTCATCTAAGATGGACTGACGAAACGTGGAAAAGTGTTCTGTGGTCCACATTTCAAATTGTTTTTGGAAATTGTGGACGTGGTGTCCTCCGGGCCAAAGAGGAAAAGAACTATCCGGACTGTTATGGACGCAAAGTTCAAAAGCCAGCATTTGTGATGGTACGGCGCTGTGTTAGTTCTAGGTACATACAGATTTTGGAGAAGCATATGCTGCCATCCAAGCAACGTCTTTTTCATGGACGCCTCTGCTTATTTCAGCAAGACATTGCCAAACCACATTGCGTGTGTTACAACAGCGTGGCTTCCTAGTAAAAGACTGCGGGTACTAGACTGGGCTGCCTGCAGTCCAGACCTGTCTCCTATTGAAAATGTGTGGCGCATTATGAAGCGTAAAATACGACAACGGAGACCCCGGACTGTTGAACAGCTGAAGCTGTACATCGAGCAAGAATGGGAAAGAATTCCACCTACAAAGCTTCAACAATTAGTGTCCTCAGTTCCCAAACGTTTATTGAATGTTATTAAAAGAAAAGGTGACTTAACACAGTGGTAAACGTGACCCCGTCCCATCTTTTTTGGAACGTGTTGCAGCCATAAAATTCTAAGTTCATGATTATTTGCTAAACACAATCAAGTTTATCAGTTTGAACATTAAATATGATGTTTTTTTAGTGTCGTCAATTAAATATAGGTTGAACATGATTTGCAAATCATTGTATTCTGTTTTATGTTTATCTCAACGTCCCAACTTCATTGGAATTGGGGTTCTAATTTGTAAGAGTATCACGCTTAATTAGCAATTTACATTTACACTTTGTGTGTGGGGAATAAGCACAGTGCTAAATATTTTCTAGCTTGTATCGCCTGGTCACAATGATATTTTAGGCCCAGAAGCACATACCCCGGCGGGGTCAAAGGTTTTCAACATTAAAATCCAATTTCTGATTTTCATCATTTTATTTCCCCTTTGCTTATGTAAAAACGACAGCACATCCAACATGATGTAATAAAATAATGACTTCCTATTTCATTGTCTTTAATGACTTTATTTATTGTGGGTATAGTTTTTTTTTTTTTTTTTTTTAACAAAAAGATTGTGCTAAATGTATCAAGGCTAGCTTCTCTCATGTTTAACAGCGCTTAGTATCTCAGTTTTGTGAGTATGTGTGTTGCTCACGTGGAATTCCGATGATTTGTCTCCAGGGAGAAGAAATGGGTGACGGTGGGAGACACGTCACTTCGTATCTACAAATGGGTGCCAGTGACGGAGCCCAAGTCGGATGACGTGAGTAGTGTTGCGAATTTTCGAAGTTGCAAATTCTCCATTGGAATTTATGGGAATAAAAAAAAGTTTACGTTTTTCATGTTATGAGCCGTTGCTTGACAAAACAAATGTTCATATTTATGCTTGAGTATGAAATTAAATTACTCAGAATTCCCATATATTCCCATTGAAAGTTTCCAATTTGGACATTTCCTAAATTACCCATCCCAAACATGTCGTGGAAATTTACTGGAGCCTTTCTGAAAATGTTCCACCTCTTTCAGCTCTAGACCTGCGTGAACCAACCACACGAATGTCAAACATTCGTCAAATGACACATAGTGGGGCAGCTAAGTTGCATCACTCATCTAATTAAAAAGAAAACCCAAACGTTAACCACAATGAATAGTAAAATGTGTGAGATCTAAAATACTAATTTAAATGACAGTGTGCCAGCAATTTCACGTCGTACATCACACTCATCACGTCATTTTTAAATATTACTTAACTAACTTATATGTAAACATAGGTTGGTTAGTGTTACTGTTGATGGGGGAAAAAAATAAAGATCACAACTGTAATGGAGTAATGTGAAAGTGATCACCCTTCTTAACTTATTCACTGTCATGGACTGTGATATTCGACAACTGTAATCCAACCGTTTACTGCCTGAGACGAATATATTCGTCAAGTACGTTTTTCAATGGTTAGCCATGAATAGGGGCTAGCCCAGTGTGTCTGTGAAATTCAGGTTTGTAAACCACTGTAATGACTAACATATCCCTGAAGATGGAGGCATTGGAATCGCTTTGGGTGTGACACCAGCAAAACGTTTGCGTTTTAGATAAAGATTAGGGGGTGAATCTCGGGCTTGTCACGATTATGAGGGCGAGGAATACCAACACGTTGGAAGTTGTACAAGTTTAGGCACCTCACTCTCAAACAGAGTATGTATATGATGGTATAAACAGTGTATGTTATGATCGTGAGACAATTTGACACCGTTCGTAAAGGGAATGGCGAACGTCATGTAACAAAGCCACTGACGTACTCGAGGCATGTGGTGAGACCTTAGCTCAAGGTGTGTTTCTTAGTTGCGTATGTGGATATTATTTTGCAATTTAAAAGCATTTTCTGTCTTTTTTTGTTGTTTGTTTCATAGTTTGTCGCAAAAGCACCAAAAAAATACTCTCAAAGTTACTGTTCTGCCTGACTGTGTGAAAAAAAGTGAGTGAATGAGTCAAGGGTTTGTACCAACAGTAAATTAAAATTAATGTGACTGTTTAATTGTAAAAAGTGACAGGTTAAGGACTCTACCTTACCTTGATTGACAAAGTAGCTTGAACTGTGCGTGGCTTAGGATTTTTTTCCCCTTAATTTCTTGAAGAAAAACAAGAACAAGAAGAAGGGCAAGGATGAGAAATATGGTTCTGAGTTGACGACTCCAGAGAACAGTTCCTCTCCTGGCATGATGGACATGCACGGTGAGCATCAAAAAGGCTTCTTGTCCTGCATTTTACTGGAAAAAAACAAAGTCAAATATTTGATTTGGGTGTGTATGCGTGTTCCAGACGACAACAGTAACCAGAGCTCCATCGCCGATTCGTCGCCTGTCAAACAGGAAACCAGCTGTAGTACCAGTCCAGCACCCGAGTCCACCGGCGTGTCTCACCGCGAAAACGGCGACGTCAAGACTGAGCAAAGTCCTGATACCAAGAGGGGTGAGACACACACATCCCAACAATAATCGGTCTTGCAACAGTAACAAAGTCAAGGCAGTAGTTTTTTTGTCTTCGGAGTATCAGATAAGACCTCCACCAGCACCAAAGGGAGCTCTCAAGGGGCTTATGTTAGCATTGTTAGCTCATTGGGCTAATGTTAGCATCGTTATCAAGGGGCTAATGCTAAAATTGTTAACTGAAAGGTGCCAATATCAGCATTGTTAGCTCATGTCTCGTTTATGTTACCACAGTCCTCCCAGGTAAGAGTCTGGTGACTGCAGAAGTGACGGATCGCAGCGTAAAGCGAGATGCTGACAAAGACTCCTTGGAGACTAAAGCCACTCAGGTAACCACGGCGACAGGTCACCTTGGACCCGCATTGGACGACAGCGTTGCCACTCAAAGTGTCTTGCTTTTTTTCTTCTAGGATGTGGACCAAGAGGCCCCACCCACCAAGAAGTGTAAAGTGGAGTCTCAGGACTTTGAGGAGACTTAAAGGTTCCTCGATGCCTCCCCTCCATTAACTCTATCAGGGCTAATGGACACACACACACACACACACACACACTCAACACCCCCCACCCGTACCACAGGGAGAATTGACACCGCCCCCCCCCAACCTAATCCCTTGTTTCCACCACGGATGTTAGAAATTTGATGCCGCGCTTCCAGTCCACCAACAAGGAGAATCCCCCTGAATTGAGATCAGGAAGGATTCCGAGCGTTGGGTTGGGGGGTTTGGGGGGTGTTCCTGGATGGTCCCGCTAGACTGATTTTAGGATTTCTTTTCCTCAGGAGGGTCAACGCACTGTTACATAAAATGGATCATGGGAAAAAAACGTGCTGCTGTTATTGGAGGTCTCTTCTCTCTCTCCATGGAGGGGGTGTCCCGTTTTTTTTACCGAAGGCGGCTTGTGTTGCCATCTTTTTGGTTTTGCCTTAAAAATTCATCCCTGACGAGCACCCCCACAGGTTTAGTAAGCTCAGCGTAGTATAGCACAAAGTCAGGCAGCAATATCCCACTTTTTACTGTTACGCTGCCTCGTAGGACGAGAGGAAGGGAGTTTATGGGGCAATCTTTTATTTTGCCTTAAAATTTAGTCCATATGAAAAAAAGAGAAGAGATCGCCATCATCCCACACTACAGGTTCAGTTAGCTTGGTGTATTTTAAAGTCTTGAAGCAAGGGGGGGAGGGTAATCCAAGAAAGCCAGGTGGACTTGTTCTAGGCTTGATGTTAACTTCCTGCTCTGTTTTTTTCATTGAATTATCCAGGTGACCAAATAAGGTTAGCGTATTTTAGCATAAAGTCTTCGGTCATGAGTAAACCAGAAAATAGGACAACAAAGTGATTCTTGTTTGGCTTGAAGCTAAACTTCTGGCCCCCGTTTATTTTAATAGAATTATCCAGGTGACCAACATCAAAACTCCTGACAAGCATCATAAAAGTCTGAAAACAGGAGAAAACCAGGAAATAGGACAGACAGCAAGCTCCGTTTGGCCCACCACTTTAGGGTCCAATGCTAAATCCCTTTTCTTTTTTTTTTCTTTTTTCCATTTATCTGAGCTCTCAATAATGTTTACGTAGCTTAGGATAAAGTCTAGAAGCAGGAGGAAATGTAATACAGGAAAATAGGACAACAAAGTGAGGAAATTATCAGGGTGACGGTTATTTCGACTCCCGATAAGGTTAGCGTTGCTTAGCATAAAGTCTAGATGCAGGATAGACAGAGCGATGAGCGTTTGTCCCATTGCTTCCGGGCTTGATGCCTAACTTCCTTCTCGTTTTTTAATGTCATCCTGCGTAGTTTAGCAAAAAGTTAGTGAGCAGGAGGAAAACAGGAACTAGGACAACAAAGTGAGGTCTGTTTAACTTGATGCTAACTTCCTGTATTTTTTTTTTAACGGAATTATCCAGGTGACCGTCGTCCCAACTGTCAATAAAGTTAGCATTGTTTGGCATTAAGGAAACATAATCCAGGAAATAGGACACAGCGAGGAGTGTTTGGCTCAAAGCTAACTTCCTGACCACAAAATGTTTTTCGCATTTTGTCGTTTCTTGTGCAGTCTAATGACTGGATGAGCGTGGCTCTACTTGATATTCCTACAGGTAGCAGACTGGCTAGCCGGCTAGCTAGCGGGTGCGCTCACATGGCCGGAGAGAAGAGACGCTGTTCGTAGGATGGATTAGCATATACCTCATTCCCAGTCCAGCTGCGCTGGAGTTTCCAATGCTATTCTCTTTGACACTGACAGTGTAATTAGCATTAATACACTCACTCACTTTTTCAACACGTAGCTTTTCACCCCAGGAGTTTGTTTCTAAATGTGTTCACAGTGTGAAAAATTCAATCTCGTACCTTTATTTTTCCTTTTCCTTACGCCTTCTGGACCATTTTTGGTTATCTTTCGAACTTGTACAGATTTATTCTTTGGTTTGACTTATTTATTCCATCAGTAGTGCTCTGTTTTTATCGTCCAATGGTTTTTGTTTTCTTAATAAAACTCTTAAAACGTTGGACTTTGTTTGTTTTTTTGCCTCGCGCACACCCCCCAAAGCCAGTTTCACTGCGCAACATGAAATTTGCCAAACATTTTTATCATAAGTAGACTCACAAAAAAATGTCTCAAGTCATGTCTGAAAACAGTCTTCCATTTTGGTTTGAAGAAGCCATTCTGGCTTGGTAACATCCCGTAGAAAAAAAGAATTCACCCCACAAAACCAGTTTCACCTAGCAACATGGAGTTAGTTAGAAATTCAGCCCTGGATGTCAGTATGCTTTAGGCACACCAAATTGTTAGATGTCTATCATGAGTAGACCCACAAAAAAAGTCTCAATAAGCCATGCTTGAAAAGACTCAAGTCTGCCATTTTGGTTCTAATCGGCCAGATTAGGACCATTTCCAGGGCTACTTAAAAAATACAAATAAAATAAACCCTAGAGATAGTATCCCATTGCTACCATGACACTAAATTGTGAATTTTGAAGTTGTTGCATGGAGGTAGTGCATGGCGGTGAAGTTTGATGACTCGCTAAAAATACTCTTAATAAGTCAGCTCCACATTTAAAGTCACAATCCTCCGCCCAATCCCGGTGTTTAAAAAAAAAAAAAAAAAAAAGATAGGTCAGTGAAAGAGTGGACTTGCTGTTTGTATTGGACTGTTAAAAGAGTACAGTACATAGAAAAAAAGGACATTTGACAACACATCCATAGAAATGCTGGTCACATATAAAACATGAATGCATCACATACAAAGAGCACACTTTTTTCCTGTACAATAGGCGGGAGTGCATCTTATTAACAGGGCAGAAAAATATGCATTTTATACACTTAAGCTGCATGATGGCAGTATGCGCAAATTGGTCTCATAAGGTCCTTATCTGTATTATATACAATTTTTCAACACGTGAGTCATATTGTGGATAATAAAAACACCCGGAGATTCAATATGATCCCAAAAAGTTGTGCTTCACGACGACATTGATATGTTGGGGAAATCTTTCTGTTAGCATAAGACAACACTAAGCAGACCGTTTAGCTTACCGTGAAAGCAGGAATTAAAAGATTTTTGTGTAAGTGAGTAAGAAAACTTTCCAGGCAAGTTAACTCGCAGGTATCCATTTCTGAGAAGATATGCTAATCAGGTGTGCTTTATGATAATGCTAAATGGATAGATTCACTTTTTTTCCCGCCCCAGGCTTTGTGCTAACATTAGCTTAGCAAAAGAGCCAAACTTTGTGCTAAAAAATAAACTAAAAGACCACAGTTTCATATGGTAATCATTAGGATGGTGATTGCATTTGAAATGTATTCTTCCGACCAAAAAAAAAGTAACATTTGTCAAGAAAGGTCGCAAACGCCGCGTTGATACCGTTTAGAGTGGTTAAAATGAATAGTGCGAAGACGGCGAGTTCGTAGAGCTGCTACAGAACAAAACCGCTCTAGCTAGCTTATGTCGCTGAGGATGTCCACGAAATGCAATGTTTGTTCACAACAACTGGAAACAGTTTAAGAACGACAAAAATCCTTATTAAAAGTGTCAATGCTAAAACAGGGTTAAAGAGCCAGAATAATATAAACTTGAGTATTAAAAAAACTAATAAAATCATTGACGTTAATAATGCATCAGATTCGTTGATAAGCTTTGCAATTTTTCCTAAATGTGCACTTGACGCAAATTAAATAATTACAAAAATGGAGACAAATGTTATGGAAGTGCATAAAAACGAGGTGGGTTGTTTACCCTTCAAAGAACAATTAATCCTCAACATTTAGTCCAATAGCTACCAAATTTCAACCTTCTCTACTAAACAGATGAATGAAACTAAAGTACGAAATGTTGGCGTTTTTGTCAATTCGTGTGGGCAGACCATGGCGGTGAATTTTGATGACTCATCCTAAAACATGAATATCTTTGTGAAAATTCAGCCCAGAACACAGTATGCTTTAGGCCTGCAAAATTTGGTAGACAGGTCTATCATGAGTAGACCGACCAAAAAAATCACTTATCAACATGAAATATGGTAGGCATGTCTATCATGATTAGTACCAAAAAGTCTCAAGAACCCGTCACTGAAAAGAGGAAGGAAGTCTGCCATTTTGGTTTGAAGCAGCCATTTTAAGGTTATTTTGGCCATTTCCAAGGTTCCTTCAAAGTGAAACGCCAAATTATGATTTGGTCTGACTGCTACAAAATTCGAATCTTGTACACGACACAGATTTGAGTTTTCTTCATTACGTGTTGGCGGAGCATGGCAGCAAAGTCCGATGATGTCAAACGTGAGGTGATGTAATTGGTTAGTAGCACAACAGGAATGTTTGCAAATTAACGGCCGCCGTCAAATACTTACATCAGTATTGCACCGTGGCAGCGTATTGGGAGCGGTGGGATTTAGCATCTGGGAAAGAAGAGGTCTAGAAGGTGCGGTCGTCATTGCAAGATTCTGTGGCGTGGCCGAAGACCTCGCAGACATCGCAGTAGGGCCGCTCGTTGTCACGGTGGCCGCGGTAGCTAGAGTGCGGCACAGCGTCAGGACTCTGCGCTTGCGTGGGGCAGTCTTCCGTGTCGTGCAGGTCGAAGCGGTCGCAGATGTCGCAGAAGGGGCGCGGCGGAGCCTTCTTGTCACGCTTGGACTCTGCAAGCTCCACACTGACCAGATAGAGACAATTTAAATTTTTTTAGTCTATTAAACATGATGAACGCGCAACTTACAATCAATATATGATTCAATCCAGTAAATAACAAGACATGTAAAAACTTGGCCCATGATAAGAGCCAAAAGGTACAATTTGATGTAAAATAGATAGACAGTGCCGCTCTGAGATACTGTACGGTTGACCTAATTTATGACTTTTTTTCGAGATATGGGCCATTGTTCAGCAGATTTTTTGCTTGCAAGCAGATAGTGAACCCGTTTTACATAATAAGCATCAAAATCTGCATTAGTTTATCATATTGACCGGAGTAACCGGAGAAAACCCACGCAAGTACAGGGACAACTGCCCGTGTACCCCGCCGTGTTCTTACCCTTCCGTGACGTCATTGCCGATGAACTCCGTCAAGGCCAGCTTCTTCAGTTTGATCTTCAGCTCTTCGTTCTTTCGCTGCAAGTCGACGATGACGCTGTTCAGGAAGTTGATCTGACGGAACAAAGGTCTGGTCAGACGCACGTTTTGACGAGAACGGTAGGCAACGGAGGGGATAGGCGTCCACCTCACCTGACCCTCAGCGAACTCTTTCTCCTCCCTGAGCTTCTCCAGAGCCTTGTCGCCTGCAGGGGGCAGCAGTGGCAAAGCAGTGAACAGACAACCATGTGATTGGGCCCCCAGCTTGTTTTATATATATATATCATTGGTGCAAGTCAATGGACTGAACATCATAAAGTGACAACCTACACAGCTCACAAAACCTAATCAGAATGCCTCTTATTCACCTATTCACACACATACTAATACAAACATTCACTTTTAATCTGATCGTTATAAACGTTTACTACTTATGTTAAGTACATAGGTAAGCATCAAACCAACCAGAAAAGGTTAAAGTTCCAAGAGAGAGCTCTCATCACAAGAGAAGGTTCTCGTCCCTAGATAAGTTTTTACTCTCGAGAGAAGGTAATAGTCCAAAGAGACGGTACTAATCCAGGTACTAGTCCCAAGAGAAGACACTAGTCTCAAGAGAAGGTTGTAGACCAGGGGTCACCAACTTGGTGCCCGCGGCCAGCAGGTAGCCCGCAAGCGACCACGAGTAGCTTGCAGGCCTGTTCTAAAAATTGCTCACCAGTGATGAGCCATTATGATTTTCTAGGAATATTGTATAAGTGATCATTCGATAATGTAAAATGAGTGCTGCATATTTATTTATTATTGTGAGAAATCATCAACATGATCAGTCTTCCCATAAATGAGTATTATTCATTATCAATAATAACATATCATAACAACATATTAAAGGTAATTTGAGCAAATTTGTTATTTCAGAAGTGTGTATTAAAATAGTAGCCCTTCGCATGAATCAGCACCCAAGAAGTAGCTCTCAACTTTCAAAAATGTTGGTGACCGCTGTTCTGGACTAGCGGTCACCAACAAGCTATAGTCCCAAGACGAGCTACTAGTCTCCAGAAGAGACCATTTTAGTTATGACATAAGGTTTTAGTCCCAACATAAGGTTCAAGTCCTGACATAAGGTTCTCTAGTCCCGAGAGAAGCTTCTGGTCTGAAGGTTAATATTTAAATTTGTATTGTATTGTATTGCATTATATTGGCTGGTGTCACTATTTTTTTTTCATGATTTCATGAGCGTTTCCAGCGACCAATGTATATATAATGTAATATATATGTCTTCTCACCTGAGAGCGCCTCCTCTTGCTCGCCGTCCTCCGAGGCCGACCGTCCCATGAGCCTTCGCTCCAGATCGCTGACGCGCTCGCTCAGCTGAGCTTTGTCGTGCTCCAGCGTGGCCACGGCCGCACGCAGCGTCTCGGCCACGGCGTTCTGGCCCCGCAACGCCGCCACCTGATGGGAGAAAAAGCGAGGCGACGCCGTGAGGCTGATGATGATGAGGATAATGTTGGGGTCCTTTTATCTCGAAGAGCACCTCGTTCCTCAGTGTCTCCAGCTCGCGCTCTTTGTCGTTAGCGACCACGCCCCTAGAGTCCTGGACGCCAGAGTCCTCAATGGACATCTTCTCTCTGCACACAAAGTAGCATTTTGATCCATATTTAGGTCTCCATTTTAATTCTTATTAAAGTCTCCATTTTGATGAATGTCTCCATTTTGATTTGTATTTAAGTCATATTTACTCATAACTAAGGTCACCATTTTGAGTAATATTTATCTAAGTTTTATTCATAGTTGAGTGATTATTTTTATCTTATTTTGATTCACGTCTCCATTTTTTTCATATTTGTCACCATTTTGAGAGATATTTGTATCACATTTTGATGTATTAATTGATATGATAACAGTCAGTTTTATTATATTTTGATTTATATTTATGTCAGTATAATTCATATTTAAGTCATATTCTGAATCCTAGTTCTATCACCATTTTGATTTCTAATAATTTTTTTATATATAAAAAAATTGTATCAGCATTACTGGTAACCTTTCAATGCTCAGTGACTCTCCGTACTGTGTTTTATGTTTTTACGTCTCAAAAGCTTTTGGGGTCAAAATGGCTGTCTGTTGTCGTACTAGAGCGACTCCAACTACCGGAGACAAATTCCTTGGTTTTTTTTTTGACATACTTGGCAAATAAAGATGATCCTGATTCTGAGATAAATTTTCTATTTCCATCATTTCCCATGGGGAAAAGGATTTTCAAAATCTCAACAAACGTGAGGTCGACCAGCATCCTCTAACCAATAATGTTTGTCCTTAACAGCTCCTGCTATACCGTAGCTTGAAGGCATTTTTGTTGTTGTATGTGCTTGAATAAAATATATAATTAGAACAAGAACAACAACACAAACACGAGAGGAACCACGTCTTCATTGTAACAAACATCTGCGCTGCGGCGACAACAGCTGTTCATGCGCGCACGCACGGTGATGTCACTGCTGGAGTCAGGCGCCGCAAGGAGGACAGCGATTATATAACAGCAGCAGAGTGATGGGAGGAAGCAGAAAGTGTTGGGATTGCTGTTTTTGAAATGACAACTCAGCCAATTACATCAATCTGCAGCTCTGACATCACCGTAAGGGGGCAGTGTACAAAATAAAAACGTGAGCGCACACGCACACGCACACGCACACACACACACACACACACACGTTCTATAAATATATCTGAAAGTCAGGCAGAAGAGATCAACACAAACAACGTGAATAATTTGCTACTGTCGACTGAATTACTGTATTTCCTCAAAATATGGTCTCTGGTCTAATAGACATCATGCCTCAATCAATCAGCTGGTGTGTCGTCCACTTAAAAAAATAAATAAACGCCTCACCTTGAAAAGACACCTTTTTCCCCCCAGGAATTTTTTGTTAACATGCCAGACAGTATGATTACCTTTATAGTGACAGCAGACATCTTTACCACAACATATACCTGAACGTGGCATCTGTAAAGCTGATGGTGGAGTCGAAAGAGCAAGTTCTGCTGTATGCTGTATTTTCTCAAATAACCTCCGCTCTAATAGATGCCATGCCTCAATTTACCACCGGGTGTGTCCTCGACTGAACACCTCACCTCAAATATAATAAAAACAACAAAAAAAAACTGCAAGAAGAAGAGGCAGAGAAGGTCCCCAACTAAGCTGCAGTAGTATTTATTGTTGTCACAGAGCTGGGATAATCTATGCCCGAGACTATTGTCGTATGTACGTGTTGCTGCTCTGTCTGCGTTAAATCAGCAGTTTTTTGAAATGTTAAAAAGTCCCGTAATGATAATGCTCATTTCCATTAGCCCGTCTATGGCATTTCATATTATAAGTTAACATTAAGCTAGTACACGTTTGTTAGTCAAAGTTATATGGTTTAATTAAACTTTTGGTGTTTGAATATACGTTTAATTCTCCTTTGTTTCATGTCAGTTTTACAGTAAACTTCAACTGGCAGTGACAAATAAACAGCTTTTCTCTATATCGCGGATTTTCACCAGTTGCCGGGTAGGTCTGGAATGGTATCCCCCATGATAAGCGGGTTCCCTGTATCGGAGAATGTGTAATAAAACCCACGAAATGGTACTTACACGTCCTTGCGGCCGAGGTGCTGCTGCTCCTGAGTGAGACTCAGCTCCTCTTGGTATTTGCAATTCTGCTGCTTCAGCGCGTCCAACTGCACACAAAACACACGTGGAAGTCAGGAAACACAATATGTCATAAATAAACCATACATGATAAGAAGAAGCAGGTCACAGGACAACACGGACACAATGTTTAGGTGTACTAATGAATGCCTGCGAATGACTGCAATGCTTGAACGTGTCTAAAAATAAACTTTCAAACACGTGCAACAGGAGTCAATAATTAATTAGCACTTTGCTGCGTCACACACGTGCACTTTTGTTTAACGACACACGTCCTTCACTTAGCAACATGATATTGGGTGGGCATGAATATCAAGCCTAGCTAGACGCAGGAACCCAGCCATTTTGGTTCAGTCATTTTAGGGTCAATTTGCCCATTTTCAGGGCCCGCCACATTTTGGGGAAAATTCAGCCCCCAAAACTAGTTTCACTTGGCAACGTGAAATTAGGTAGGTGTGTAAAACACAAAAAAAGTCTCAAGAAGCCATGCCTGAAAAGACAAAGTCAGCCATTTTGGTTCAAAGCAGTCAATTGAGGGTTATTTTGGCCCTTTCCTGGGGTCCTGCAAAGAAGCAAGACCCACAGTTGCAATGCACTTTCAGCCGTTTATTTTTGGCCAAACAGCTTCAGCCCTTGAAATCACTCAGTTGTTGTTGTGACTTTCAGCTTGGCCCAAAGTACAGTAATTACACTTTGTAAAACTAGTTTTATTTCTTTATATTGTATTTGATTATGTTTTCCCACAACACAGTGCTATTTTTCACAATTTCAAAAATGCTGCTGGCTTTAGGGTGGCTGCGACAGACAAATTTGTGTTCATTACAATGAAAATCGTTTTGATAAAAGGAAACAGAGTTTCGAGCTCGGTCACGGAACAAATAAAACTTGTAAGTCAAGATACCGCTGTACGTTTTTTTTTTAATTAGACAAATGCACGACGATTTTAGACATTCAACAACAAATAATACATATGAAAATGTGTTTTTGTGTCATGCTGTTATCTGTTCTCGAGTCGTTGTTGAGCTGCTGACCAACTCCGGGATGGGGAGTGGGAGGGGGTGTGGGGGGGTGTTGTCCTTCCAGCTCCTTACAGGAGAGTCAGTGTGTGCTAAAAAGGCAAAGGGTCGTACCTGGTAGCCAGGCGAGTACATGCCGCTGGAGTAAGCGTGATGCAGTGCTGCGACGTCCATACCTGCACCAGTGCTCCCCCCACCACAGCACCGCTACACTGGCATCAATAACATGCTCACCCCCCTACTAGCGTCACCAACACTGTACAACCACTGACAGACTGTGAGGGAGACAGAAAAACCTCTCTCTGCATCTCTGGCTTCAATTATGTAAGCTGGACTAAGACCCGCCTCCACCCTCCTGCTGCTGCTCAGCCTTTTAGTTTACACGCCGCCGACGACGTGTATCGCGGCTGGCTGCAAGCATCAGCTGATGTTCACACACGTCGTGGACGCTAAATGTCACTCGTGTCAGCCATTACAATAAAAATACATGATGAATTCTACTATGGCAGCACAGTAAGTAGTGGCGGTTAGCACGTCTGCCTCCCAGTTGTGAGGTTAGGGTTTGAATCTTATATGACAAACATGGCAACAAAAGCATTCTCTGTCCTGGCTCTTTAGCAGACGGGAAGGGTACCCGTGACAGTAACCATAGAAGAGGAACTCGAACTTATTATGACATAAAAAATAGTTATGCAATGTCCTTAATGTCCTTTTTTTAAATAAATTTTTTAACTACATTATAATTTCAGACTGCATTTCTGATTCATTTTATGTCATCTTTATCAAAGATTTCTTTATTTTTTCAAAAATGTTTGAATTTCTAACAGCAATGTATAATCTCTCACAAAAGTGAGCACATTTTTGTAAATATTTGATTATATCTTTTAATGAGAATACACTGAATAAACGACTACAAAGCAGTCAGTGTGCATCTTAACAGCAAGAGTGACAATTTATTGTCCCCTCAAAATAAACTCAACACGCAGCCATTAATGCCTAAACCGCTGGCAACAAAAGTGAGTATACCCCAAAGTGAAAATGTTGAATTTGGACAAAATTGTATTTTATTAAATAACTGGGGGAGTTATTTATAAAAAATAAACAATAATGAATATTTTTATTATTAAAATACCAAAATAATATACACATATGAGATATTTTTTTAACCATATTACAAATGACCTGCCCCATCTGTCTGTTTATAACTCAAATTTGGCCCACCTCTAATTTACTGGCTCTTCAAAATAAATCAACACACATCCATGAATAAAAATAATGATGGCCACATAATATATTGACACCTTAAGCACAATTAAGAATTTTACACTTGGTGTTATACTCACATTTGTTGCCAACAGATAGGTAACATGTCCTGGGAACATGGGAACTGTTTTAAATTGTGGGGGGGGGGGGGATGTCTATCATATATCTTCTTTGAAGTGTCATTTCGCTAAGATTTGTCACATTTGACTGAGGCTTTACGCTGACATCAGTTTGATGTTGGAACAAGTTATTTCTCCTTCCATTATTCACATTATGCCGCGTGAGGATTACATCATCACACACTGCAGTGAGCAGATTTGAGCGCGAGTGCGCTCAGCTGCTTTTAAAGTGTGCGAAATGACTTCCTGTGGCCACTTTATCCAACAAGCTCTAACCTGCGTCTCCAGCGCCTTCTTCTCATTGGTCAGCTTCTCCAGGGACAGCGACGTCCCATCCGACGTCTCGATGGCCTACGTCGACAAGAAGGCAAACGTGACAAGCGCACTGACATGACTTATTACGACTGCGTTTGCCGCCCGAAATAATGTTTTATGCTTGGTGTTCATCGGAGCGTGCACAGGAACGCTGAGTACACGGGTCCCTGGGGGTGAAGGTGCTCTATTTAAAGCAGGGGTCCCAAACCACCGAGCCACAGACTCCATTTGGTACTGGGATGCACCGAGAGACTGAACAAAATACATTTTATTGATCATCAGAGTCTGAAAGAAGTTTGAATACATCTTAATACTAGTTTTAAATCAGGTGTCGCCTGTACAGGCATCTGTGAAAATGCTTTACTCGATCACCTGATAGGGGGATGAACAGGAGCAATGTGTGCATGTGTGAGTTAAGCGGCAGCCTGCATGTCACCAAATGTCAGTGAGAACATTTCTTATTGTTCCGATGGGACATTTACATCCAAACTTTGTGCTTATTTCCTTGACAAAACATGACAACAAGAGTTCGGTGTCCCAGCATTAAAGATCCCCTTCCATCAATGTTTTTATTTTATTTTTATCATCTTTAATGTCTTTTTATCAGGTTTGTGAGATAATTTGGGTTGGAGATGCACAAAATGGCCTTTTTCAAGCTATTCTATTCTTGGCCTTTTCTGCCTGGCATTTGAGATGGCCGGCTTACTCATTAATATGCGACATCATGTAGATAAGCTTTGCTCTGATTGGATCGTTCATCTTCCCCAAATTAAATATGGAACCCAGCTTGTGGTCCATACCACGGTGTCTGCTAGTGTCTAGAAGCTGGGGGTGGCCAAGCGTTCACAGGGACGTTGTTCGATGTCTTACCGTCACTGCGAAGCACAAGTAACCAAGCGTTGGATTGTTGGCTCACTACTAAGGAACGTGATATGAAAGCGGACGTGGGTGAAAATAAAGAGAGGGGGATGTTTTGGTGTTCAACAAACTACAAATATGTCAAACTTAAACTATGTCACAGACTCATTTTGACCTACGTGAGGTGTAGAACAGTAGAATCCAATGTAAAAGTTACCCGAGTCAGGCGGGCGTTGAGTTCTTGTTCTCGACACTGGCTCGCCTCTTTCAGTGCCTGGAATTCCTTCTTCCACTGCTCCGCTTCTGACAACAGCAAAAGTCGCACACAGATATATACAGTTTATATAGTTTGTGCATCACGATTTAATGCTGCAATCCAATTAAGTGTGCTGCTCCTTCTGGTGTCCCCGCCTTGGCCACAGAGAGGCAGTATAATACTACAGCTATCCAGACACAAACGAAGAAGAATAGTCCTTGTTATTCTACTACTATTGTAAGTGACTCAGTGAGATACGAGTATTGGTCATTTTTCGTAGAGGACAAAGAATATATCTATTGTTATATAATCTGTCAAAATGTCTTGCTCCATAGTTTGTGCTCAAATATCTGTTGCTTCAAAAACCGCGACTATTGATGCTAACCGTTAGTATGTCAATGCTGTTTTCAATTATATGTTAGCATTAAGCTAGCGGGCCATTCTTAAAGTAACGTTGTTTGGTTGTTTTAAATAAACGTGTAACTCTGTTTTATGTTTAGGTTAACAGTAAACTTCAACTGGGTGTAGCAATAAACAGCTTGAATCCTCTTTTTTGATGACTTGTTCACTATTTTCCAACGTGCTGCTTATTGTGAAATTATTCACTGATTTTACTGCCATCCCGCAGTGCTCTAGCTTGTACTCGCAAGTCAAAGCAAAAACAAAATCGGTCGAACAACGGCTCGTATCTGAAAAATGAACGTTTGGTGGCTCATATCGCAAGGTGACAGGTTAGGCGGCAGTTGCGGTGACAGTTAAGGTCGACAAGTGACGTCTCAGTTGAGGTGAGGTGGCGTCTTGTATACCTTGCGCGGCCTTTGCCATCCTGGCGCTCTCCTGCTTGGCCTGCTGATGCTGTAGTCTCTGCACAGGAGAAAGATGGCCGTGAAGACGCAATAACATTCTTGTCCTTTGACTTCAGCAGGCAGGAATGAGCTTTGTGGACCAAATGCTTCCTAATGAGGCCACCTTAACAATGCCCTCAAGCCCAAATAAATCCAAACAAGCGGGTGTGCTGTAAATGGGTCGTCATGTATTAGCTGAACCTAAGCAAAACGTGGTATTGTTTTCTGGGGGATAACGTTTTTATCTTATGAGGTAAGACTAACTAAAATTATATTGCAATCCCCTGACACCATACAAATATGCGGTCAGCAGTACAGTAAACCCCCGTTATCCAGAGCCCTGCCACAACTTTTGAAAAACTGCAAGAAACTGATGCCGCCAACACCCAAAAAGGTTTTAAATTTGATCCCCTGTAAAAATAGTCACGCAAAAATGAGACCTCCGTCGTTTGTTAGATTGAACTTGTAAATAGTCATTCACAGGGCAAAGACATACACATGCAGCAAAGACACTCCGTAACTTCTGCTAACAACCCTGGCTAAACTGAGCTCCTCCTCGACATATAAAGATCTTCTACTCTCGAGATGCATCACTTCAATATACTTCTTTGACACAAATTACTATGCTATTAGCCAGGTCTTGGACAGTGCTTAACTGAATAGGAAGGACTTCAGATTCAGATCAGTCTGATTGGACATTTCGTGAAGGCATGTCTTAGACTTTATTTTCTTACCAAGCCGCTCAACTGCTGTTGCAGAGAGTCCTTATCGTCGTGCATGGACCTAAGCTCCTTGTCTTTGCTCTCCAGGTTCACGCTCAGCTCACTAATCTGCGGTAGACAACATACGCAACATGTTCGCCATTCTTTGATGAAGGTATGATACAGCTTAAATACAGAAGTTCCAATTCACGAGCGAGCCAGAACCGACCTTCTTCTCCTGGGACTGGGCTTGGGTCTTGAGGCTGGCCAGCTGCTGCTGGGAGAGAGACGCCGCGTCCTCCTTCTGCAAAGAAGCCCGCAAACGCAGCTGCAGGTCCGACACCTCCCGCTCCAGCTCCATGATGCGGGAACGCTCCGACACCGTGGCCACCTGCATGGCGAGGAGGATATCAAGTCCTCTTTTACACCACCCGCCCTGATGTGAGCTACGTGCTAGCATTAGCAGTGGCTAATGGCTGAATGGCGAAAACTGAAGTCGAAATAATTCTTCACGATGGAACCTCAGTTTTGGTGATCAAACTGTTCAAAAGGTCTTGACTTAAACAAAATCGTACGAGATATGAAGCTAACTTTCCCATAGGAAATAATGTAAATCAAATTAATCTGTTCCAGACACACCAAAAAATGCTTAAAAAAAATACATTTAATAAAGAATACCAAGTAGTTTAAAATAAAGAAAACAATGTAAAATTAATATATACGACTAACAGAATGGTAAATTAACAATAAACTTCACTTTTACCTGAATTGAAAACTCTTGATGAAGTACGCAATACAGCGAGGCGCAGAGATAGAGGAGATGTTATTGTTTGTAAGGGGAATCCCCCATTTTCGTACTTCGCTTCGAGTTCATTCTTGAATTCTATGGTGTTTCTCGTCTTCTTTATTATAAGCCCTGCACTTGGAACTTTCGTCGCCCCACGGTGGCTTATTGCGCTATCACTCAAATAAGCACACACAAAAAAACAACGCTAACTAGCTCTTAAACAAAAACATGTAACATTCTATATTATTTTTTGTCAAAGGTACTGCTAGGGAACGGGGTGTTGAAGTTGAGGTAGTATTAAAGTTATAACAGAGGCAGGATGGCAGATGATTCCCTGGGTTCTGTGTAAAAGATAGACAAATGCCACATCTTCTGTTAGGGCACCGACGTCCTAATTTTGTTGGATCTCTGTCTGAAAGAGGAACATGACAACCCTATCTGGATTCACAAGTGTGTCAAACTAGAACGATTTTGGATACAGCTCTAGGACTGGCCGGCCATTTTGAGATTTTACCCTGGTGTCCTCTAAATCCCGCTGGAGTTTGTCAGCTTTGGTCTTTTCAAAGAGCAGGCTCTGCTCAAGCTCCTTAATACAGGCGTGCTCCAGGCGGATCTGCGTCTGTTAGTGCGAGAGAGAGAGAGAGAGAGAAAGAAAGCAGCGAGAAAGGCGCTAATGTGCATGCTTTAGGCCACGCCAACACATAAGAAAGAGCAGCACAGAGAAGAAACACTTCGTCATACAATAAAATGTTGCAACAAGGTGTAATAAACAAGGCATGTGCCAGCAGCTAATTTAGCTCCGACGAGAGGACAAAAGAGAGTCCGTCTGGTTAGGTGACATGTAAGGCAGCAACTGATGTGACGGGTAAGGTTGTTGAAGAGATGTGAGCGGTGAGGTGGGAAGTGAGGTGACACGGAAACTGTCAGGTTGACAAGAAAGGTGACAGGTGAGGTTAAGAAATCAGGTGGTAACAGGTAAAGTGGCAAAGTGAGATGACAGGTAAGGTTGGCGATCGACGTGACCTGTGTGGTGGTAAGTGAGGTGACGGGTAAGGTGACAGGGAAAAGTGGGCAAGTAAGGTAGACGGGTAACATGGTTGGTGAGGTGGCAGATGACCACTCAGTCCATCTGCCTTTGTCTTCTCTCGTCGGTCCTAAATTAGCTTTGAAAAGATAGACAGGTATCAAGAGGAGGACAGAAAAACATCACATGCGTGTGACTGAAGCGGGAATAGATGTTGCAAAAAGAAAGTACAGCTAAAAATTCGGAGGGAGGCATCTATCTGAACAAATGCAGCTGAAGTTTAAAAGAAAATAAAAATGGCCTTTATGGAGCCATTCCAACTTGTTTTTTTTCTTCTAGTGGGAAAATTGGGGCGTCTATCCAAGGCAGGCGTTTATTCGTTTTAATTGAATGATGGCGCACGGCATCTATTAAGAAGAGAGATGGGAAAACTTTTGCCTTCATTTGATTTTTAAAACGCACGGATTTGTAGGTGTGGTAAAAAATGCAATTGTGAAAATGTCTACGTGAAATACATTATGTAAAATTGGTCACTTTAATAAGAAAACAATATTCATTATTGTTTGTTATTTTATTATTTCTAATTAATTTTAAAATAACAACCAATTATTTATCAAATATCATTTTGTCCACATTTTACATTTTCACTTAGGGGTGCTGTCACTTCTGTTGTCAGCAGTTTCAACATTATTGGCTGTAAGTTGAGTTATTTTTGAGTCGACTCTGTTATACAAGGTTTGACAAAGAAGTTTCCTTTCAGTCATCTGGAGGTGGATTCATGTTTTATGAGGCATGAGTTTTTAACCTGGGCTTCATAAAAAAACAGATGAATTACATAAGCGTAAAGTTACCTCCAGGTCACCTTTGGTGATGCACGCCTCCTCCACGCGAAACTGCAGGTCTTCTACTTTCCTGTTGCACGGCGGAAGAAGAAAAGAGTCAAGAAGACTTTCGGGAGTCGAAAAATTTGAAGCAACATCACCCTAGAGCACGGACCTCCGCTCCTCCTCCAGCTGGTTGAGCAGCTCCACTTTGTCCCGGTCGGCTGCTTCCACCATGGACCTCAGCTGGTCCAGCTTGGACTCCGTCTCCATAGCGTACTTACACATGTAGAGTAGAGGAGGTGGGTAGAGTAGGCAAAAATTGTACTTACGTAAGAGTACTGCTAATTTACAATAATGTGACTCAGGTACTCCTCCAAATAATTACTTAAGTACTCAATGAAAAAAAAACTACTCAAGTACAGAGTAAAACGTGAGTAACATCTGATTTTGTTTTGTCAGAGGTGGCTAGGGTAGGCAAAACTTCGACTCACGTAAGAGTGCTGCCACTTTACAAAAATGTGACTGAAGAAAAAGTAAAAAGCAGCCCTCCAAATATTTACTTGAGTAAGAGTAAGTACTGTGAAAAAAACTACTCGAGTAATGATTAACTGGTGAGTAACTTCTGAAGTAACTTCAGATTTTTATTTATTTTTTTAATCAGTGCATGAACATCCAATAGACAAAAAAAGAAAATGCGAATGAGCAATTTAAGATTTCGCCCAACAATATTTCATGACTAAAACAATAATTAAATCTGTATAAAATAAAATAAAACTAAACTAAAATAAAAATAAAATAAAACAAATTCAGCCACAATAAATTGTCTTAAATTAACTGAGTTTGTTTACATGTAAAAAAAAAACAAAAAAGCACAGTAGGCTCACCAGACAAAGATAAAAAAAAAAAAACTCGATTGGAAAAGGAGCTAAATATAGCGACCAAAGTAGTCCACACTGACTGTGGTTTTTTGATCGAGCGCCTCTCTCTTTGCAACCATTTTGTCGGTGTAAGACGTGCACATTAGCTTGCGACGATGGATAAATGTTGAATTTAATTCCACAGAGTTTGGTTTAGTTCCTTTCTATTAAACAGGCCATGAATATGGCATTTAAGAGTGCACATGGTAGTTATGTATAATTGGCCTTAGGAAGATGACTGTGTCCTTGGAAAAATGTCTTCCCTGCAAGGGGTCCCAGATCCCCAAAATTTTGAGAACCCCTGGTATGTCACATACCTGGTCACGGCCCTTCCTTAGCAGGGCCAGCTCCTGCTGCACCTCCCCAGCGTGGCTGGTGGCCTTGGCCACCTCACAGCGCTCCAGGTCGCGCTCGGCTAGCAGTTGCTCGATGTGCTGCTGCTTCTCCTTGAGCGCTTCCTGCAGCGCCGTGGTGCCCGAGATTTTGCGAGCGTACCTGGTCGACGTCTCCGTCAACTGAACAAAGAAGAGAACGACGACATCTACTAAAAAACTCACACGGCGAGAGTGACGAAAGCGCCGCCGTCTCACCAGTCCCGCTCGGCTGGGTTTGCCACTGACGGAGGAGGCCGTGGAGCTGATGGAGCTGATGGAGGAGGCGCTCGGGGTCCTCTTGAGGAGGGACCTCCGGCGGGAGCTCCTGGCTTTGGTCGGCGTGGTGCACGGGAAGCCGATGCGCGTCACCTTGTGGACGGGGGCGAAGAGGCCGTACCGCGGCATGCACTGGAAGTACCTGAGGGGGCAGGGGAAATGACACGCAACACAATCAGGATGTTTACATGATGGAAAAATACAAATACGGGCACAGACTGGAATCTAAACAATGGAAAACACAGGAAATCGTGGAAATAGAAATAGTCTGCATCAAACTGTTGTCGTCAAGAAACTTTCATTAAATGTAAGGACCAATTGTTCGCAAACCTTTTACAACAATTACCAATTTAAAAAATACTTAACTGTCCAAGTTCTACGATATTAACCAACAATAGAATACAAAGTGTATTTAATTTTACTGTAGGCCACTGTAACATTATTAACAGGGGCTAGTGTTGCCAACTTTGCAAGGTTTTGTACAATTTTTCAAAAGCGCAACCAGCAACAAATCTAGCGACTTGTTGTGGCATTATTGGGAGACTCGAGGAGCTCGACTAAAGTGAGGTACAAGTGGGTGCGGGTGAGCGGGTGTACTGCGTACCTGGTGCCCGCTACTGCCCCATCGTTCTTGCCCAGAGGCTCATCCAACTCCACGCCGCACCAATCCCCTTTGGCGAAGTCCGTCTCGCCCAGGAAGCGCACCACTCCCGCCTTGGTCCCGCCCACCTGACCGCAACAGACACAACGTAAACTCATAGAAATTGCAATTTGGATTACTGGCTTTTTGTCCACCAGATGGCACAACTTTTTCCACAATTAAAGCGTGCAGCAAAACACGCTTTGCAGTTTTCCTACAAGAATGCCTAGCTACTAAAATGATAAATGTCTAAGTATAGATGGTGGAAAAAGGTGTACAGGGGGCACTCAATTTGTCTTGTTTTTCCATTTGATTGTTTTATATCTATGGACTAGAAGTGGAAAAAATTTCCAGTGTGCCCTCGTCGTTGCTCTAGTGTGCTGAAATTTCTTACTAGTGAGGACAAAGAGTGTACTAGTACATGAAACTTAAGATAAATACCAAGGATATGGACTAAATGCACAAACATCTTTCCAATGAGTACCCTCTATAGATGGAATCATTTTGAGCTTTTCCTTGGGAACCTCGATCGTACCAGGACGCGATCTCCTCTCCTGAGCTCCCGCTTGTTCTTCTTCACGGAATCCGTGTCAGACAGGTTGGACATCGACTCAGTGGATTGGACAGTTCGATTCAGCACGCCAGATATCCTCGCGCCGTGAGGACCATTCCGTAAGTTTTCGACGCTCCCCGTTGGCGGCGTCCCAACAGGCGCGGCCTCGCTTCCCGCTTCAGTGAGCTTGGCCTGGGCCCCGTTGGCCTCCTTCTCCGGCAGGGGCGTCCTGGACAGCTTGGAGGGCCGCGTGAAAATCCCCCTGCCGTCGTCACACTGGAAGTAGCGCACGCCCGCCACTGAGCCGTCGTTCTTGCCAATGGGCTCGTCCAGCACGATGCCCGCCCACTGGCCCGGGGCGAACTGCGTGCTGCCCACGAATTGGACGTGGCCGGGCTTGTTGCCGTTGATCCAGACCCGCTCCCCCATCTGGAAGTCCGCGACGCCATCCTGGTCGGGGGAGGTGACGCCACCGCCGGGGGGCTTCTCAGACGGTTTTGGCGTTCCTGCAATTGCAATTTTCAAGATTATTAGGAGGCTCATTTGGCCCAATGGGCCTTCACTCTTGTCATCCCATTTTCCTCTTGCCCCCAACTTATCTCTAGTAATATTTGTTGTTCCCACTGTGAACAGAGAATATATGCCTGAGAGTATTGTTGGAGGATCTGTTTGTGTGTTGCTACTCTGTGTGTGTTTAAGTCGAATTTGTTTGAAGGTTTAAAATTACTATGACGTCCATGCAAATTTCTGGTAGACCGTCTATGGTGTTTTATAATATATGTGAGGATTAAGCTATGGGACTTTTGTTAGATGCAATTACATAGTTTGGTGTTTAAATATACAGTGCTTAATTTTCTTATAATTATGTGTGAGTTGTACAGTAAACTTCAACTAGGAGTGACAAATAATCAGCTTGAAGCAAGCACACTTTGCCTCTTATTTGGAGAACTGTGCGAGCCGGTGTCATCTTTTCATTTCCTCAAAATGATGTTATATGATAGTTTCCCATTTCTCGACACCCAGAAAGTGAGAACAGACACTAAGAAATACTTTTAAAAGTGTGTTTAAATAAGTTTAAATGTGTTTTAGGAAGTTCAAAGGTGTTTAAACTATTTTCAAAGAAATTATATGGTGTCTCTATGTTGCAGATTTTCACCTATCGTGAGGCAGTTCAGGAACCTATCCGACACTGTATAAAAATAACACAAAATACGGCCACAAATGTTATCTTATATCTCGGCTCTTCTGTATTGGAAAGCAAAACATCAATAGTTGGCCTTTTTAGAAAATAAAGGATGCAGATAAGTGGGACCATCACAGTTTTAACAGTCTGAGTTACTGTGATATAAAAACACCACGAGCATTTGGTCTACACTAATGCAGTCGTAAATTCTGTCTTTTGAGGGCCACTAGAAATGGACAAAATAAAGCACATTTTTCCTTTTTTGGAGGGGTGTGCAGTAGCGAGGTGGCACATTTAAGCCTGATTTAGGGACTCCTGTCTTGGGTTCTTACCTGAGGACGGGGTGGTCTTTATGGCCACTACAGGTGGACGACCTATTTTAGTGGGAGGCTTAAGCCCACTAACTTTGCCTGCTGTACTCATGGCTCCTGCTTTGTCCATTTTATGGAGGGGAGTCCTTCCCCACCACGTGATGGATGGGACCTGAAACATGTACAATCAGCTTTTATGTATACGGCTGCTGTACAGTACAGTATTTTCAAACATCGTCATTCAGGGCCTCTGTATAAAGCGAACCCCGCCGATTTGTGAGATACATATTTGAGAATTTTTCGATAGAACCTTACTAATATCTAAACGGTAGATGCTGACAAAGTAAATAAAAGTAAATAAATAAAACCTCACTTAGTGTAATGCCACCAAAACGCAGTGCTCCTTTTAAGCTTTTTTTTTTTTTTTTTTTTTATGGTCTTGCTATAGTGCAGAATTTCACCTATGGCAGGTGGTTCCGGTATCACCCACAATAAATGCGGGGTTCACTGTGAAAGAAAAGTCCCAGGACTGGTGTCACAAAAGCTAAATTTAAAAAAACAAAATATATTTTTTTTAGCCTGATAGCATAATCGCCTCAGTCATTTTTAACTTACTGGAACAATTTCAATAAAAAGGAAAACAATGTGCTTGGTAAAAAAAAAAAAAAAATGTTTTCTTTATGTCTGTGTAGATTCTTAGTCATGCAGGTCATGGTAATCCACAATTAAGGTTGAAACAATTGGACACTTGTTGGTTGAACTCTGAACATTGTTTTTTTTACTTGTTTTAAAAAAAAAATAAACTATGAATTAGGCAACTATGGTGATGTTTCATGAACGTAAACAAATAAAATGAATTTGCCTTAATTTGTTATTTTTTAAGATTTCATTTATTATTGCTTCATTTAAAGTGATCTTGTTGGGCAATATGATATCTGAACTTCCACAGTCCAATTTTATTTTTTTGTCTAATTGATAGTCATAGTTAGATTTTTTTAAAAAAATGTTTTTTTTTTTTTTTCTTTTTCCACTGAATACTTAAGTAACAGTACTCTGACTTGAGTACAAATTGTGGCAACTCTACCCATTTCTGATCAAGTGTTAACTTCCATACTTGCACCGCTGACGATAGCGATCCATACCTTTCTCTGCATCATCTTTTCAGCGGATAACTTTTAGTCAGGTCCCATCGAAATAAAACACGACTACGTGAGTACGTGAAATGGCGGACCGCGAATATGCGGGGTACACTGAATACAACAAGCGCAGGAAACGGGAACTCCGTCGACAAATCTCTGCTCGCTAACCCCGCCCAGCCGGCGCGCTAGCACCAAAACAACCCGGAGTCCCCCGTCTCCTGTCAAATGTCCCTGATGTCAGCCTCCAACTACTTTTTACGACTCAAAATTGTTTCAATACGTCAGCCATACATAAAACACAATAAAGGCATGTGGTGTGTTTGTGTCGGGAGTCGTCTTGGGCTGACTTAAACGAGTTAACCTTCCGAAAAACACTCATACTCCTTCACGAAAACGGTGTTTTGTTTCAGTTTTATTTTTCACAACAAAAATGGCGTCTCCACTGTGGCGATGTTTTAAACTTTTTCTGCTATTTTTAGCCCTTTTCATGTCGGTGTAATTCCAGGGCTAGCTAGCAACAGATTAGCAATAATAAAGGCGTAAACCGAGTGGGGACGACTCTTAACATAAATGACAGCGTGTCGCCGCTTTAAACGTGACAGCTACGTAAAATGTCGACGTATGGTGTGGCAAAGTATCGCCGTGGACGCTTACTTGCTGCCAGCCGGGTTGAATGCTGCCGAGTACCGTTACATGACATGTTTTTTTTCCCAGACAGGCAGCCTAGTCCCTCTCGTCCTCTTCTGGCTCGGTCTCGCCTAGCGTGACGTCACAGGTTTACTCCACGCCGCCTTCAGTGACCTCGCTGGAAGCTCGGTTATCGCGGAACTCTCCGCAATCGAAGCCCAACTGCACTGCTGTATTGCATATCCTTGTTATCCATCTTGGGCAAAACTGTGTACTAATTGAATATCTGCGACCCACTCAGTACTACAAGTGAAGTGCTAGATGTTACTGTAACTGGCAATTTTATGGTTCCTCCGACGACTTCTGACATACAATTCTACTGGTTTAGATTTTGCGCTTCACTGGTAGTAATAGTCAAGCACAGATGTCAACTTAGTGCACTGTTGTGCCTCACTAGTAATATGTAGTTGTCCTTTTAAGATTCATTTGATATCCACCTTAAGGTTGAATATTAGTATGATGTCTGTCCTTACAGTATGATTTAGTCGAGCCAATGCTGGGCAGCTCTTGGAATTTTTATTTTTCCTGTAGTTGACAGTAAAAGTAAATTTTTACTTTTGTAATGATGTACATTTCAGTCTGTACATTTTTATTTTAGTCAGTACTTCTACTTTTCCCAGAATCTCTCTTTACACAAGCATCTGTACTTCTACTTAGTAAGTACTTTTGTCATCTCTGCCTACTGGGAAGTGTAGTGACCCGGAGGAGAATAAAAGACCAACAGTAAACGTTATCATCTGCGTCATGAACAAACCCGCAGACGATTCAGCTCGAAAGTAGCAGGGGAGGACAGATGAACAACCCCGAAAAGAAACATTTTAATGGTTTTTAACAAGGGAAAAATGGAATCTCAGATTCTACGCTTTTGAGGGAAAAACAGTGTGTGGGTTAGAAACATCAAAGAAACCAAGAAGAAATTTCAAGTGAGTGGCCAGGTGCTGCGCATTTTATGTACAGTAAATAAAATAGGTATAAAATGACGTTAAGGTGTACATTTGGCCAAGTTGTTTCAGGTCACATCAATTTTTCAGTAAAAGTGCACATTTTGGTCTTCACTTCTTCACCTCGCCCAGATCATCGATGCTGTCGTCATCCACCTGAAACAAACAACATATTTGTACTCTTTAACATTAGCACAACAGTTAGCTAGCCTAAACCTATTTGTGTATGGTTAGTAACTTTGAGCAAATTCAGCTTTGGTTAGCTAGTCCGAGCTTCCTAATATATAGTTAGCCAGTCTGAGCTTCTTTGTGTACAGTTAGCCAGTTTGAGCCCATTTATCTACAGGTAGCTCGCCTGAATGTCTTTGTATACAGTTAGCCAGTGTGAGCTAATTTAGCTAGGGCTATCTAGTCTACGCATTTTTATATATGGTTAGCCACTTTGAGATTATTTATCGACAGTTAGCTCGACTGAGCTTCTTTATATACATTTAGCCCGACTGAGTTGATTTAGCGATGGTTCGCTAGTCTGAGCTTGTTTAGATATTTAGCCAGTTAAAAATAATTTCGTTAACTAGTCTGAGCTTCATAAACAAAAATAGCCGGTTTAAGATCATTTAGTTAGCTAGTCTAAGCTTCTTTATAAACAGACTTTGAGGTCATTTAGTTAGCTAGTCTGAGTTTCTTTATATAGTTAGCCAGTAAGTCAATTTAGCAACAGTTAGCTAGTCTCAGCATCTTTATGTACAACTCGAGAGATTGACTTAATTTATCCACTGGTAGTCTGAGTTTCTTTATTTAGTTTGACAGTTTGAACTAATTTAGTAACAGCTAGTCTGACCTTCTGTACAAAGTTATCCAGTTTAGGATCATTTCATTAGCTAGCTAGTATGAGCTTTATTTACAGTTAGCTAGTTTGAGGTATCGACAGTAAACTTGCCTGAGCTTCTTTATATAACGTTCAGTTAGCTGGCCTGTCCAACTTTATGTAGTTACTTTTAGTGACTTTCGACACAGCTAGCTAGCTTGTTCTGCTACTTTATGTATTGTTAGCTCACCTGACAAACATTATATATTGTTAGTCTGAGCTACTTTATATCGAGTTCAGTAGTTAGGGCCACCTGGTGTCCACTTCTTTAGCATAAAGCCTGTGATGGACAGTAACGTATTTTCCAAATGCCCTAATGTATTATTATTGTTGTTGAGTATAAGTCACCTCGGGCCACTTCTCTTGAATGACGTCGATGATGTCGTCGGTGAAATCTCCCTGAATGATGATCTCGTCCTCTGCCGTGACGGAGGCGCCACAGGAGAACTTCTGAGCAAAGAACCGCTGAGCCTCTTTCAGCTCGATGTCTGCCAACCGTCATCGACACATTACACCGCGTTTAAGCGTACATAATATGGCGTACATGAATTTATGCAATAACCTCACCAAACGTTGCCAGGCCACACACCCGCGTCACATATTTCTTCTTGGCTCTTGGGATTTTGGCTATCGTCACCTTCTGAGGCACAGTCTTCTTCTTCTGTTTAATCTGACCCCGCCCGCCTGGGCAGGAAATCAAGACAAGTGAGCGCAATGGAGGCAGCAAATGGCGCAATTCACTCAGGCTCGACTGCACTGCTGCCCAAATGGGCTGCAGGACACATTCAAATCAGTTACAGTGTCCCCCTGATATATTGCAGATTCTTAATCGATCGTTTATGGGTTTTTACAATATACAGGCAAGTCCTTCGCACCTTCAGTGTAGAACTACGCTGTGCCACAACTTGCCAGGCAAGTTGAGCTGCACGGAGCTCTACTGGGAAAAATGCAGCGTATTTAGGAGCAAGAAGAAGAGGGAGAGCAGGTCCCCAATTTAAATTCCAGCAGTATTTCTTGTTCCCACGGAGCAGAGAGAATACATGGCTGAGTATTATTGTATGCTCTGTTTGGATTTTTTGCAACTCCACATGCTAAAGTAGCAGTGGTTTGAATGTTAATGATTACAGCAACAGTTATGCTAATTTAGCCTGTCAATGGCGGTTCACATTGTTAGCATTAAAATAGCAGATTTCTCTTAGATTAAATGGTATGCTTTGGTTGAACAAGTTGGTGTTTAAATATACAATGTTAAAAAACAAAAAAAAGAACAAACCTCTCTTCTGCTTCTTCTTCTCCTCCTCCTCGACACCAGGGGGAGCGTCTCCAGCATCGGGGTCCTTTTTGGGGGCTTTGGCTGCGGGGCCAGTTGGACAGAAGGACACAAAACAAACGGTTGAACACCAACGTCGGAAAACAATAAAACTACAACTTTATTGACACTCACCGAGAGTCATCCGGGCAAAAACATCCGGGAAGTTCTTCTCCAGCCACTGCCGACATTTGGCCGGCTCGGGCATGTACTCGCAGTACTATCCATGTAATAGATTACAATTAGTAATGTGACATAAACAGCATACATAGTATTCCACGCTTGTTACACTTACCTCTGAAGGCAGAGAGCACACTGCGGAGGGCAAGGGGGAAAAAACTGGGATTAATATTAACTACTGCATCACAGAAAAGATGAGAGACAGGATGATCTAAAATTCCAATTGTCTTCTGAATGTCTGCTATCTTAACACCCAATGCAAAACGCCGTAGACATGCAAACAAAACTAGCAGCAATGTCACGGTGCTTGTAAACCATTTAACAACTTATATTTGAACACAAGCAGACAGCATACAACAGTACTCACAGGCATATATTTTTTAATCCGCTGCGAAGAATTACTACTATTACGGCAGTTTAGTTGAGACAGTCTTCTGTTTTTCATCATCAAATCTACACGTATGTCTGTATGTATTATACTATCCTCTGGTGGCTCAGACGCACAATGCTCATTGAATTATGATACACAAGCTGTTTGATTCTTTATATTATTTTAAATTGTGTTATTACTTTGTTTTAATAAAGCACAATACTGTAGAATCCTATTTTTCTTAAGAAAAATTTTGTTGGTGTTTTTGGGCATTTCCATTCATTTCGATGGGGAGCGATTATTTGAGATATGAGAGCCTCAAGTTACGAGTGTGGCCACGGAACAAACTCGTAAGTCAAGTTACCACTGTAAACAATTTTTCTTTGAAGATAAATGTGAAAATAAGTCTTGCCTCTTGGGATAAAATGCCCTTTTTTAAAAAATGCAAGTAAAAACCTCTGCAAAATATTTCCGGCTTGGACACACATACCCCAGGACAAAAATATGTGGCTACGTCACTGCTTTTCCATCTTATTAATTGGCAACGTCTTTGGAAATTTTCGACCCGATTGACTCCACAATGGCTCCTTGCCAAACAATGTGAAAATAATTGCGCTCACGTTGCCTGCTTCTTTGTGGGAATTAAAGTCCCGGATTGTCTTTTTGGAAAAAACTGTCACAAGATGGGTCAGGAAAGTGGCTAAGTTGACAACACTGACTCTGCTTTAGTAACCTAGCTCCTTTCAGTTCACAGCCATGTTGTCAGTGTAAGCAGTTCATATCAACAGGGACATGGTTTGAACCACGGCCAGCCCTAGATATATATCTTTGTATACAAAAAAAAAAAAAAAAACATACCTCCACAGTAAAGAACTTTCAATGGGTACTTTGAATCAGGGTCGACCGTATCATGTTCTGAAGAGTCCATCTCACTAGTAGCCATCATAAATTGTCTGGAAAATATTACACATTGTTTCATTTATTTACATCAAATTCTTTATATTTGTTTATCTCTCTATGCCAGCATGAAAAGTGACAGGCACAACAATTAAATGTTCTTCCATTAGATGGCTGAAGGTCAAATGAACCTGTATATTCACCTGTCATTATTCATACAACCGAATACTAGCTTTGCGTTTAGCTAAACATTCATTATTTTTGTACACCGTATATACTTTTTGTTAAATGTTTGTTTGGTGGAGTGCTTAAAAATATATATATTTGCAATCCTGATTAAGTCAATGTTATCTTCCCTTAAAAAAAGTGCTTTTCTTTTATAAGAAAATTTGTAAATGAACCCAAACTTCTGAACTGTAGGAAATACAGTATTTATTTATTTTTTTATAATCAGAGAGTTGTACTGTGTGACCACATTTTTTTGTGCTATGAAGTTTATCATTAGCTTCCTCGGTAGCATCCACAGCTAAATGGATGAACCGGCTAACACATTTGCGTAAAAAGGGCCAAAGCTTTACAGAATTTTAACAAAGTACAAATGTAGAATTGTTTACATGCTATGCTTTGGCTTTTAAAAACACAGTCACGTTAGAGCAACAGTTTTTTTTCGTTTTTTTTCTGCTACTGTTGAGTCACACAGCTGTCACCGTTAGCGGCTCGTTAGCTTTAGCAGGCTAGCTCCTCCGCCACAAACTGAAGGGAAACAATCGCGCTACGCACCCCGCAGAATATCCGTTAAAAGCGATTTCTTCTCGATAACAACGTTGGCATCGTTGGCGTTGATGGACGCTTCAGAAAGTCATTGTTTTTGTCCCCAGGTGCTATCGTAGTTTAGTTGGCGTACTTTGAGCACGCCTCACTCGCAGCGCTTTTCTCGTTCGCGGGATGGAAGAGTGGCGCACGAAAGGGTGAACGCCGGCATTAGCGCCCTCTGTCGTTTTGGAGAACAATTACACATCCTGGTATGGGTTGTGCAAGTCACTCTGTCATCGTTTACTTAAATGTATGTCATATTTGCTCTAACAAAATGTAATAAATACATTATATTTAGTTGATAAAAACAGGTACAAAATATTTATTTTGTTTCTAAAGTTTTCATTTTTTTATTCGATCTTTTTGTTTTGCATCCGTGTTGATTTTCAATATCAAACCAACGTTTTTTTGTTTTGTTTTTTTAGTAGTCAGTTATGACTTCAAAGGACTCATGTTTTGAGTACAAATATTGAGTAGTATGCGTTGTTTTTTTTTGCTAAAATAAATGTTGGCAAATAAGTTTCAGTCGACGTATTTGGGGTAAAAGTAATTATTTTGAAATAAAGTTTTTCGCTCACCACTTCCGCCTGCTCTATATTTGAAAAAAAAAAACGTTTTCTAAACTTTGAACTAACGTTACTTTGCCGATGAATCTGTGCGATTAGCAAAGGGAATGTGGAAAAAAATAATTTCGAGTCGTGGAGGAGTAAATTGAAAATGAATTTTAAACGTGTAAATCGGCCGTCGTTGGCATCGGTCGTTTGTCCTTCTGTCCAACCTAAAACGCAAAATGACGGATTACAAATTGGAGGAATACTTGGAAGGAACTGCAATTAAATACAATATTTTTGTCGAAGTGATCATGTAATGGAAGAAAACAGAGGATGGACTCCTGTCCTACCACCAGGTAAAGAAATTAGACAAAATCTCGACATTGTAATGTTATTTTGAGTTCTTTAAAGGCACCGTATAGATACACCATCATTCAATGTCGATATTTTCTTTAATCCTCTTTGACTTTATTCCAGATTCTTCTGCAGCGGTGTGGCACAGTAATCCAGTCAAACAGGTGAGGAAAATGACCATAAACTCACTTTCAAAACAAAACAAAATGTGATGGGCATGTATTTTCAGGATGTTCCCCTCCATGGCCCGACAGATCATCCTTTTAATCCCAGGATGCAACACTCCGAGGTGAGCACAAATCAGGTTTGCGTGTGTGCGTTTGTGTGTGTTTACAACTGCTATATTTTAAATTGATGTCCAAATTTCATCCAGGTTAAAACATCAAAGTCTATCCAAGTTTGATCCATATTACACATTTGGCTCAAGTGTAAACACTCCAATCTAACATCACTTACAGTTTTGTTCAATTCTACAAATTTCAAAAGCATGGTCAGTAATTGTAATCCAAGCAAATCTGAGTTTGATCCAGATTGTGCATTTGTTTTAAGTGTAAACAATCTCATGTTCAGACAGTTGTACAGCTATTTAATTTTATCAAATTTGAAATGGGGTATGCGTATGCATGGTGAGAAGATGTAATCCAATTCCATGCAACTTTGATCTGAATCTGATTCAGATTGCACATTTGTCAGAAGTGTAAAAGTTCCAATTTAATATTGTCTGATAGTTACATCTCTGTAAAACCTCATCAAATGTGAAAGATGTAATCCATCCAAGTATAATCTGGTTTGGATTCATATTTTACATTTAATGTAATTATAGTAACACAATATTCAATTTACCATGCTCAGACAGTTTTATTTCATTTTGTTAGTTCTTTTTTTTGTCTGTTTTTTTTTTTGTTTATTTTTTTGTCTCAAGTTGTCGGCGAGCGACGCATCCAGCTGCACCATCCAGAGGCAGAGGAGGGAGATAAAGCTGCTGATGGCGGAGCTGAAGGAGCGCGAGTGCGAGCTCAACGCCACGGCCGCCTCCCACCAGAGGTGCCTTCGCGCCTGCGAGGGCGACCGTCGCCAGCTGCTGGAGTCGGAGCAGAAGCGATCTCGACTGGAAGGTGAGCAGCTGACGCCAATGTGGTATGCGGTGACAAAAGTACTCAACACATTGTACTTGAGTAGAAGGACAGATGCAGTACCTGTGTAAAAAAAAATAAAAAGAAATAAAAAAGAGATACAAGTAGAAGTACTGATGTAGTTGTCCTACTCGTGTGCAGAAATGTCGTACAGTAGTAGGTGACAGTACAGTGGCGCCTTGAATTACGAGTGACCTGACTCACGACTTTTTCGAGATACGAGCCGTCATTCGAACGAAGTTTTTGTCTTGAGTAGCGCGCCAAAATTTGAGTTACAAGCACTGAATGGTGGCGCTGAACTTCACAACAAGCAGCTGATAGTGACCAATTCTTTCTTTGCGGACGTCTGCTCGCTTAACGCTAACACAGTGCAAAACGCGATAGATGAGCTAACAGAACTAGCATCGGTGTTGCGGTAGTTATAACCCTTTCAGCAACGGACGTTGAACACAAATGGTGCAGCAACACATGCAGACAGACACTATATCAATACTCACAGGCATATTTTTTTATCTGCTGTGAAAAACGACTTACTGTACCGTATATTCCTGCAGTTTACTGAATCACTTAGTTGTGAAACTAAGTTGTGGTATATATGTCTGTATTGTATTTTTGTTGGTGTTTTTTTGTCAGCTAGAACGGATTAATGGCATTTTCATTCATTTCAATGGGAAAAGATGATGTCGTTATACTAGATACTTTCTTACTAGAAAGGTCAAAGAGCAGACGGTACTTAACTACTACTCTAGGATGTCGTATGATTGGCCTTTGTGTTTGTGCGGATTCGTGCAGAGGAGCTGCAGAAGCGCAACGAGGTGATCCGAGCGCTGACCAAACGGGTCCAGCTGGTGGAGGCGCGGGAGAAGGAGGTCCGCAAGGAGCTGCGTGCCGCTCTGCAACGGATTGAGGAGCTCCAGGAGAACCAGAAGCACATGAGGCATACATGTCAAGACTATGAGGTAGCGGTCCTCTTGTGCAACCTCCAGAAAAGTCGAACAAAACGCGTAAGAGGTTTTCTCTGGTTTCCTTTCGCTTTTAGGAGAAGAACCACAGTCTCAACTCCAAAGTCATGATTCTAACCACTGAGGTGGGCTCTCTAAAGGTCAAAGAGGAAGAGCTGTGTTCAAGGCTCAAAATCAAGGTACGTATAATGATAATGAAGTCATATATAATATATATAATATATATATATGATAATGAAGTATCATATAATGATAATGAAGTCATTCGTGATGCGGCCTGTGAAAGGATTAACAGCACGTTATTTTAGCACAAAAATCTGATTTACAATTTTCATCGATTTTTGTCTCCCTCCCGCCGCTTATGGAAAAAGCAAATGACGATGACATTATTAAGCAAGTCATTTTGCTTTTGTTTGCCTTTGTTTTAATAAATCTAGGTGTGAATTTGTTTGAACCGTGCGGGACAAACTGGAATTAATCGATTCAAATTGTTATCGTTTGCCAGGACAAAGATGCGAGCGAGGCCTCTGGTCACGTGGTCCACCTGACAGGACGTCTGCGAGAGACGGAGGCGGCGCTGGCCGAGAGCCGCTCCCGAGAGGCCGAGCTGCTGAGAGAGGAGGAGGCCAACCGACGGCGACTGAAAGAAGCCCGGCGCGACAACGCGCGCCTCCGTGGTACGCAACCATGTCATAAGTAAAAATGAAATACAAGTACAGATACTTGGGTAGAAAAGACCCAGGTAAAAGTAGAAGTCTTGATTGTATGTATTTAAGTACAAGTACAAAAAGTACAGAACCTGAAATGTACTTCAGTACAAAATTGAAAAGAAAAAATGAAGTACAGATACCTGTGTTTAAAAAAAAAAAAAAAAAAATTCTGGTAGAAGCAGAAGTATGGATTCAACTGCAAAAGTAAAAATGAAGTAGAAGTACAAATATCTGTGAAGTAGCGCAGTTATTCTCGTAGAGGAACTGCAGCAGCAGGTGACGCAGGGCAGCGCCCAACGGGAGGAAACCATCCGACTCAAACAGGAAGTCCAGCTGCTTCGCCAGGATCTGGCCTTGTCAGGTGCATTCACTTCCCCTCACAGTCACTCACTTCCTGTCACAATCACTCAGTCAGTTCATTCAACTTAAGTCATTCATTTCCCATCCTCAGAATCACACACTGTCAAAGTCACTCGTCAAAATCAAACACTTCCTGCCTGTGTATTCTCGAGCTGTGCGAATAATCAATTTTATTTTTACGTTACGTTGCTTTTTGATCAGCAAAGGGGGGGTGGGGGTCATTTAAAATCAGAAATCGGTTTATTTCCAGGTAATATTGCTCAGCACTACTAGCGTCCTCATGATTCCCTCACTTCCTGTCACAATAATTCACTTCCTTGTGGAGAAGAATCAGGAAGGAGTCACTGCGTCACACTGTACATCCTTGACGAATCATGTTGGACTCATGATTGTGTTGCTTCCCCAGGGGAGGGCGACAGCTGGAAAGACGAACTTCTAGAACTGGCTCGCTCCAAACAGGACCGCGCCGTGTCAGAGCTGCAGTGCCTGCGACAGGTAACCCAAACCGACCTCCGCGCCTGACATTCTCTCACCCTCACCACAAGGAAGTGAACGATCAACGGTGTTTGTGAGTGGCGTCTTTCCCGTTGAGTCACATTCCTTCAGCACGTTCCCGCCTGCGTGTCACTGTCACAGCCAAAATGAATTGAGTTGTTTTTAATGTGCCGCCGAGACGGTGAATGAGTCTGTCACCCGCAAACATGCTTGCCTAGTCAAAAATCCCTTCTTTCCTGGCAAAATCACTCCCTTCCTGTCAGAATCATTAACTTCCTGTGAGAATCACTCATCACAAACAAACACTTCCATTCAGAATCACTCACTTCCTGTTGAGATTGTGCTCTTTTGTTTGGAATGACTCAATTTCTGTCAGAATCATTCACTTCCTGTAAAAAATAACACACTTCGGGTCAGAGTCGCACACTTCCTGTTGGAATCACTCTCTCTCGGTCGGAATCTCTTGCTTCTTGTCATAATCATTCTCTTCCTGTCACAATCACTCACTCAGTTTATTTAACTTTAATCATTAAGCTCCCATCCTCAGAATCACTTGCTTCCCAGAATCACTCACTTCGTGTCAGAGTCACTCATCTCAACCCAGTGACCACAGGTGTGCCCCAGGGGTCTGTCCCGGGGGCCCTCCACTTCATAACGTATCTCATTTCCACAAATACAAAATACCCTTTCACTGCTACGTGGGGTGACACCCAGCGCTACCTCTCCAGCTAGCCCAACTCTTCCCTTACCCCACAGACTGTCTCACTGAAAACATCATACTCCCTGTAGTCATGATGTGTGTTTTGCAGGTGTATGAAAGTCAGAGGAATGAACTTCAACTCCTGCACGTCAACCTTGAAAGCGCCCGAGTGGCGGTGAGGAAGGACCATCATGGCAGGTGATTGCAGACTCCATCAGACATCCTTATTTTACACCTCCCTTTTACGAATAAACTATTGTTTATTGTTTTTAATGTCACAGCCAAGACCTCTCCTCTGAATCCCTGCGAGGGAAGACGTCGCCACAACCCGACCACCTCTCTTCGCCTGGAAGAGTCCACTCGGGCGTCCTTGCCTCACTCTTGACACACGTATGATGTCATGAAAGATAATATGCTAACAGTTTGTATGCTAAAATGTATGACTCTAAAGAAAGTGCTCAGGCAGCTAGATGTGGCTCTATTTCAAAGATAGATAAACGATAGATGGTAGCATACACAAAGCTAGTAAGTTGTTTTCTAATGTTATCTGATGAAATGCTAACACCTGAGTACAGAAACCACTAAGGCGTAAAACAAAGGATTCTATATCACGCGCTGTGCTTGGGTACTAATTCTCACGAAAGTCGCTATACATGGTAGCAGTTGCCATGCTCACATATAAAAGCTACATCTAGCAACCTGAGGCATGAATTTACTTGATGCTTTTGAGTTGAGTAGTATTTCTAATGAGAATTCCTAACATGCTAGGTAGCAGTCTTGAGTGCAAAAAAATGCTGCAGTAGATCGATATTTTCCATTGAGCGCTGGAGATAGTATTTTTAATGAGAATGGATAAAATGATAACATGTTAACTGTTGATGTGTTAACGTATAGCAAGATCGCAACCTGAGTATGGGAAGGATATTCACATCATGGCTTCTCGTAATGTCGGATTTCAAATGAGAATTGATCAAATGCTAACATGCCAACGGATATTAGGCTAACATACAATCATCCCCCCCCCCCACACCCCCAGAGCGGCGGGGACGTGTTGTCCGACTCACTGCTACAACAGCTTCTGGATCACTCCCCAGGATCTGGGGCCCCCTCAAGGCCATTGGAGACCTCCTCCTACAGCCATAATTGTCAGACGGACCACCACCACCACCACGTCTACACTCCCCCCGCCCAGGTAAAGCCTTTTCAGCTGTTAAATGCCAGTCAGTGTGGTTTGGGTGTGTTCACACCTGTTGTCATGTTTTGCTTTCAGAGTGCTGAAGCTCCACCCAAAGAGAGCTGCCGTTCAGCCCGGCAGGGGGGAGGGCAGGCTGGGCAAGACTCCCTGACATTTGAAGACTAAATATTGGCTGTATGGCATTAGCATCGTCATGCACACATTTTACTGTACATTCATCATCATGAACAAGCGGGACATGGATTCACGACCAATCGTTGTCTTTTGCGCTGCAGAGATTTTCTCGCAGTATATTTTGTGTGTTTGTGCGTGTGTATGATATGAGAGTGCGAGCAAGTTTTTGGGTGAATGAGTGAGTGTGCGGGTGTAAGTGTGTGTGTCTATGAGTGAGTGAATGACTGAGTTACTGCCTGTGTGAGATTGCGTGAGTGAGTGCATGTGTGAGTGAGTATGAGAGAGGCATGCCGGTGCGTACATGCAAGTGGGAGAGTGCGTGACTCGTGTGTGTGTGTGTGTGTTAAAGTCCGTGCAAATGGGTGAGTGAGTAAGTAAACGGGTGAGTTTGTGTGTGTGTATGTGTGTGGGATTGTCGTGAAACCAGTCTTGCAGGGTTCACACTGGTTTTCTTCTATCGTCATACCAGTTTCCCTGCCCTCACTTCAATTCCCTGCTGGTTGGCCGACGACACACACACATTTTTATGCTCCTACTTTGCATTTAAATGTATTTTTCAAAATATATACTTTTTTACATTTAATAGAAACTCTTTGCCAAGCTTTTTTTTTTTTTTTTTTAATTACTTTTTTATTTTAAAGGAATGTGAATCAAGGGCTAGTTTCTGAGCCCTTTGTCCTGGATTTTTAGACAAGGATTTTCCGACTGGATTAAAAACCATTTAAAGGACACATTTTTGTTGTTGTTGTTGTTACTGCACATGCTCGAGACAAGCGGATTAGATTTTACATCACAGGAGCAGCGAGATGAGCAAAACCAAGAACAAAAGCGAGAACAGGACGGAAAAGGTTCTGGCGGCGGAGAAGGAACAGTTTGGAAAACAACAGGTAAATAGTACACATTGACAAATGGGCTAACTGCAGGCAAAACACTTTTAAAAAGGGAGCTAATCACTGTCCAATCAAACTCCACACCCTTTGATGGCTTGTGACTGATTATTTGCCCACGTATGCTGTCGAAAAAGTTGGCCAATCGACATTGCAACGTTGCCTTCAGCTTGGTGAAATTGTTAAGTTATTGTATCGCTCGTCCTGCTGTCAAGTCTCCAATAATACGTGCGTAGTTTAAGCTATTTATTAGAATGCAAACTACAAGCTCAATTGTAGGTGTACAGTGTTGTTTATGAATGAAGAAGCGAGTGTGTGTATCGAGTTGTTTTGTTTTGCAGTTGCAGTACATCAGCAAGTGTCTGACCTCGGCTGAAGCGCCACCCAAATCCAAATATGTGCGCAGTATCCTTTTCATTTGGGTTCATAACCTAGACCCAGTTCTCGTATCAAGTAGCAGAACCAGTATCAGAATCTCAGAACTAGTCATCGTAGCAGAAACGGTACCAAACATAGCTGAACCAGTTCTAGCACCAGTACCAGCAAATAACTCCAAATGGTGAGCACCATTTTGGTTCTGTGGTTATATTACACCTTTCCCCTTTATCATAACTCTTAACCTTATATGGTGGTACCAGAACCAGTGCAAGTACTAGAACCAGAACAAATATCAGTCCAGTACAAAGACCAGTTATAATTCCAGATGACTACCAGTAACAGATCCAGTACTAGAACCAGTTGCAGCACCAAAACCAGTTATCGTACGAGAACCACTACCAGAAACGGGTCAAGTGTCAGAATCAGTTCCAGTACCAGAACCAGTTATAGTACCAGAATCACATCCAGTAACGGATCCAGCACCAGAACTACTTATAGTACCAGAAACAGTTATATTACCAGCACCACTACCAATAACAGAACGAGTTATAGTGCTAGAACCACTACCAGTAATGGGTCCAGTTCCAGACACAGTCACAGTACCAGAACAACTTTCAGTAACACATCCTGTACCAGGATCAGTTATAGTACAAGTATAAATAGCAGCACTAAATGAGCTACAGCACCAGAACCAGTAATGCTACTAGTAGCAGAAAGTCACTGAGACGGTGAGACCCTTGTGTAGTTACTGAAGCCAGTACCAGAACCACTACTTTTAACGGATCCAGTATCAGAACCATTTATATTACCAGCACCACTAACAGAAACAGTACCAAAACCAGCACAACGATGAGTTAAAGTACCAGAACCAGTTATGCTTCCAGTAGTAGAAAATCACCGATACTCTTAAATTGGGGTACCAGAACCGGTTCTAGCACCACAACCCTTACAAGAACCATTTACCCTTTAGATTCGCCCAACATCTGGCGTGACTATGACTTGGGAGGCTTAATTTACCAGAAAATTGCGGATTCCTGGGGTTTTGAATTTCCCTTGACAGCTCCTGAAGACATCCTCCTGGGCAGTCACAGGGAGCGCGGCGCGTCCACCATGTGGTCGTACATCCTCAACCTGCCGCTGTCCAGCAACGCCATCATGAGCTGGAAGTTCTGCTACCTGCTGCACAAAGTGCTGCGCGACGGACATCGCAACGTAATGACTAAACCAGGGCTGGATGTGTGTGTGATGTGATTACTTGGATTCTGAACACAGCCAACACCCCCATTTATAAGTGGGTGTGCACAGTTGTGCAACCATTTAATGTACTTATCTTTACATCCCCTCTTGGAAATATTTTAGGTTTTTTTTTTTTTTTGGTGGTGTTGTTTTTTTTTTTTTTTTTTTTTTAGTTGTAGGTCACATTAATGATGCAAAAAGATTCAGGATGATTTATCTGTGCCAAAAGCCTGCCATTCGAACAGAGGTGTGTAGACTTTACAGTGACTGTACATTGCAACTTTGGCTCATCACTTTTACCTCCGCTAGGCTGTGCGGGACTCGCACAGATACTGTCGCAATGTGAAGGACATGGGCGCCTTGTGGGTGAGCGGCCGTCATTTTATGATGATTATGTCACGTATTGTATGATAGCAGCGTGCCGCTTGTCTCGTAGGGCAACCTGCACGATCGCTACGGCCACATCGTCGCCTTGTCCACCAAATTCCTCTGCCTCAAAATGGAGTTTCACGCTCAGGTAAAAAATAAAAAAAAACGTGTAAAAATCAGTAATAAAACTGTAATTTACCAATTGATGGGATGCTTTGTGGTTGCCAACAGCCACGCGAAATACTACCGTACTGTATTTTGAGTTATCATGAGACAAGAAAGACTGATAGATATAGATTTAAAACTCTTAATTGTAGGATTGTAACTGTATTCCATGAACAAATGTTGTAAATTAATTATTAATACAATTTTTATTTTATGAAATATATTTTATGAGGTGTATTTATATTTATTAAATGTCATCAATTCTATGATTTTAATGTCTATTCTTTTTGTCGATTTACATTTATTCAATTCATTAAAATCATTTTATAGCTTAGTTGAAGCTTTTTCGACCTTCACAGCACAAAGCCATTCCCGGCAACCTGGAGGCCTCCGACGAGACTTTGGAGCGAGAAGCCGGAAGCGACATGAACAGAGTGTAAGAGCGGTCACAAATGCGTGGTTGTGTTGTTGTTGTCGTTGAGTTGTGTTGTTATTGTTGTTATTATTATTATTATTATTATTATGTATGTTTGGATTGACTGCAGGCTGGATATGACACAGGAGCTGTTGGAATACTTAGACGCTGGACTCAAGATGGCTGAGACTGGTTTGTTTATAGAACTTCTAGATCTAGACCCGCTCACAATTGCTCAAAAATATAGTGACCAGAATTAAAAAAAAAAAAACATCTAACGAAAGTCAGCTGGTTTATTGGCAACATGTAGTAATGCGAAACACCATAGATGGCGCACAACTCGACATTACGACTTGCCTGTATACTGTTGTGTAAAAAAAAAAATATATATTTTTTTTAAATTGCTTAAAAATGTGTAACGATATAATGGAGGTTCACTGTACTTGAATAAACGCATGTAGACTGGGATTTTCGAATTTGGTCGCTCTCGTCTTGACAGTTCTCCGTCAGATGGACACCAACGGAGCCAAACCCAACTCGCCGGCGGGACAGTGCCGCCTCTTGCCTCTGATCCCGCTCATCCCCGACTGCAGCTTTCTGTACCACTTCTGCGTCCGCCTGTTCTTCAAACTCCACACCTGTGAGTCACGCGTGCACACGTGACAGCATAATTAACCTTTGAACTAACCAGGTGACCAATCAGTGGAGCAAAACGAGAAGGAAAACAAAAAGCACCATCCGTTTTAAGGATGCACAAAATTGATTGACTATTTGTCTCATAGTAATTTGACCAGCTGTGGGGTTTTCAGGCAGAGCTTTTTGAGACTTTTTTTTTTGTTTGTTTTTTTGGGTCTTGTCATGGTAAATATGACAACCAAATTTCATGTTGCGACGTGAAATTGGCTTTGGTGGGATGAATTTGACCATAAATCTAGGGTTGCCCGGGAAATAACTAAAACGAGCCTAAAATGTCCATTTTGAACCAAGATGGCTCTCTGTTTTCAGGCCCAGTTGTTTGAGAATTTTTTGGTGGGACAACTCATGCGAGACTACCAAACTGTTCTGTTTTCAGGCGAGGCTTTTTTGTTGGTGTACTTGTTATGGACATGCCTGCCAAATGTCTTGTTGCTAAATGAAACTCACAAACTCAAAATTCTGGAGGGCGCAACCGAGCCAAAATGGCAGACTTCTTGTCTGTTTTCTGGCATGCTTTTCTAGCCTTTTTTCCCCAGTCAACTCACGAGAGACAAGCCTACCAAATTTCACATTGCTAAGTTAAACTAGCTTCCAGGGATGAATTTGTAAAAGTTTAGCTTTCCATAAACTTCATCTTGTGTGACTTGCAGGCATTGCGGCGGATGTTCTTCTCGGCCACAGAGAGCGATTCCGGGAGCTATTTAACAGGTACAGTCCATTCTGCTATGCAAAAATCCATCCATTTTCCGTACCGCTTATCCTCACGAGGGTCGCGGGCGTGCTGGCGCCTATCCCAGCTATCTCCGGGCGAGAGGCCGGGGCACACCCCGAACTGGTCGCCAGCCAATCGCAGGGCACATAGAAACAAACAACCATTCACATTCACACCTACGGGCAATTTAGAGTTTTGAATTAACCTACCACACATGTTTTGGGCATGCGGGAGGAAACCGGAGAACCCAAAGAAAACCCGCACAGGCACGAGGAGAACATGCGAAACGCCACACAGGCGAGGCCGGATTTGAACCCGGGTCCTCAGAACTGTGCTAAGCAGTCTTCCATCATGCCGCCAAAACATATATGTTACAGTAAATGTTAGATGCTTTAAAAGTTGCTATTTAGTAATGACAACTAATGTCTTTTTCCCAGCCTCAAGCAGTTCTTCAACAGAGCCAGAGAGATTGAGTTCTTCCAAACCATCATCCAGATACCACAACTCCCAGATGTGCGTGACAGCTTTTTCTTTGACCAACCTTTTCCCTATTTCAATTCATTAATGTAACAATTCATCTTTAATATACAAATATAAAAAAATGAATTCAATTCATTTGTGTAGTTATTTAATTTCTGAATTGTCATGCAGGCTACAGTTTTGTGTTTGGATAAAGAGGTGATATTTATGTTGATGTTCTTACTTCTTCTTCTTACCCCCCCCCCCCCCCGTTAAGGCGCCTCCAAACTTCCTGCGTGCAGCTGCCTTGGCAGAGTACAAGAGGCCGGTGGTGGTGATTGCAAACGAGGAGCGCTTCGATGACGACGAACCCGAGCCACAAACCGACTCACGGGACTTGGAGCAGGTCCGTTATCCGTTTTCAAATGTAGGAGGTCCAAGTAAAAAAGATATAAATGCTCGAGTAAAGTACACATACCGGAACTGTACTTAAGTACAGTAATTAAGTTTTTGTACTACAACCCCAATTCCAATGAAGTTGGGACGTTGTGTTAAACATGAATAAAAACAGAATACAATGATTTGCAAATCATGTTCAACCTATATTTAATTTAATACACTGCAAAGAAAAGATATTTAATGTTCAAACTGGTAAGCTTTATTGTTTTTAGCAAATAATCATTAACTTAGAATTTTATGGCGTTTCTGGGTGGTGTTGATAAATGGCTTTTGCTTTGCATAGTAGAGTTTCAAGTTGCACTTACGGATGTAGCGCCGAACTGTATTTACTGACATTGGTTTTCTGAAGTGTTCCTGAGCCCCTGCGGTGATATCCTTTATGCATTGATGTCAGTTTTTGATGCAGTGCCGCCTGAGGGATTCTAAGGTCACGGGCATTCAATGTTGGTTTTCGGACTCGCCGCTTACATGCAGTGATTTGTCCAGATTCTCTGAACATTTTGATGATATTATGGACCGTAGATGATGAGATCCCTAAATTCCTTGCAATTGTACGTTGAGGAACATTGTCCTTAAACTGTTCCGACCGTCGCCCCATCTTTGCTTTTGAATGACTGAGCAATTCAGGGAAGCTCCTTTTATACCCAACCATGGCACCCACCTGTTCCCAATTAGCCTGGTCACCTGTGGGATGCTCCAAACAGGTGTTTGATGAGCATTCCTCAACTTTCTCAGTCTTTATTTCCACCTGTCCCAACTTTTTTAGGAACGTGTTGCAGCCATAAAATTCTAAGTTAATGATTATTTGCTAAAAACAATAAAGTTGATCAGTTTGAACATGAAATATCTTGTCTTTGTAGTGTATTCAATTAAATATAGGTTGAACATGATTTGAAAATCAGTGTATTCTGTTTTCATTTATGTTTAACACAATGTCCCAACATCATTGGAATTGAGGTTGTACAACCACTGGCTAGCCTTAGTGCTAACATGCTATGTATATTTCTCTAGTATTAAAATATGTGTCTGTCTCGGTAGTATTACCTGCTGAGTCAGATGGGTGTGCCTGATGCGGACCAGAGCAGTCAGCACAATGAGAACGAGAGCCTGAGGAGAGAACTGGACCTCCTGAAACCAGAACTTCAACTCATCAAATCTGAGGTACATTGCAGCAAAAAAAAAAAAAAAAAAAAAAAAAAAAAAGGTTGATTTCATCCTAATAACAAAAAACAGTTTGGCTCTAAATGGGAACCTTGAGGTACACCACAGTAGAAGATGTGACAAAGAAACAAGAGCAGCCTCACTTGTGACTTAAGTTGCAATGTTAAAAAAATACTTATACTGAATACTAATCAAATCTGATGAGGGTAAAAAAATACAAAATAATATTGGTAAAATTAGGTAAAACGTGCAAGTGCGCACACACGTGTTTTCTGTGTGCGCGTGGGCAGGCTCAGCGGTGCGTGACGGAGCTCCGGGCTCAAGTAAACCACCTTGAGGCGGAGGTGGAGGAGCAGCGCACCCACAAGCAGATGGCGCACGTGGAGAACGAGCACCTACGCATGGAGGTGGAAGCGGCGCGCTCTGCCAACGTAGCCAATATGGGCGCTCAGATCGGATTCAAGGAGGCCGACGGTAAGCGCGGTGCAACAAACTCTTGGACGTTTTATTTGTTTTATCCCGTTCAATTGTGGCTAACATTTCTTAACTCGGCAGGTCGAGCACAGGCAGCCGAGTTTCGATTCAGTCAACTCAAAGAGAAACATGCTGAGCTGGTCACCAGTCATGCCGACCTAATGAAGCGGGTACGGTAAACCCCCTTTTATTCGTAGCTCACTATTCACAAATGTACCTATTTGTGAAGAAAGAGATGCCACAAGACGCAGTCAAAGCCCTCTCTAAATAGGACAGTGTACAGATTGGTGTCAAGGAAGTACAGTATGTTGAAATGATAAATGTTGACCAAGAGACTAGCTTCGTTTGTCGGGCGGAGCTAAGTTTAGCCTGAGTTGTTGGGGGAAGTTAGGGAGAGTCTTCGCCACGTGCATGTGCACTTCCGGTGGATTATAATTTTTTTTTAATCAATACGTCACACCAGTTGAGGATGTCTTCTCATTTTGGGATGCCGTGTCACACAGTTGGAGCAATATCCCACGTTCTTGGGTTTTGTGTGAAAGGCGCAGTGGAACAATTTCAGTACATTCTGTTCCGGGTGTGTAGAACGCAGAGACAAACAAGCACCTGGCTCACACCAAACAAGACCAAGATGAGATGTGCAGGACCAAACAGAAGCTGGAGAGCGAGCTGGAGAACCTGCGTCGGGGGAAAACCAACTTGGTGAGACCCCGCCGGCTAAAGGCTTTAACCGCTAACATTTAACGCGGTGGCTCACTCCGTCAGATGCACCAGCGGCAGAACGAGGCGGACAGGCTAAATAAAGAACTCCTGGAGCAAAGAGCCGAGTTGGCGCTCCTTCGCAGCACCCTGGAGGGCAAGGAGATGGTAAGATGCTAACGTAGCATAACATTAGGATTTTGGTTAACAATGCTAACAATGTAGAATTGTTTTACCCGTACAGAAAATGGATGGATGGATGAGAAAAGTATTTGCTTACCTTGGAGAAGACATTTGAGAATGAAACACGTGACTATGTGTGGCTAGCATCATTAGCTTCCTTGGCTCGTTAGCGCCACGGCTAAACTGAACAAAAAATAAATGAATGAAGCTCCACTACAGATCGTAACTCGGCGTCATCTAAGTAGCATAACATTTTATGAATGAATGCAGATGACTTCATAATGTAGCGTTATCAAGAGGCATTTTATCTGTGTTGATTTTGGAAACCGAACAAAGAACAATATTTTTGGCCTTGTTTGCTTTCTTGCTGCCATGGATCGTACCGAGGATTCATGTGAGTAACATAATTACATGGCTAACATGACTAATACTCAGACCTCATACCTTTATCCTCAACCTGCATTTATCTGTTTACTTTGTGATGATAGAACAAATAATATAAACATATAAATATCATTTAAAAAAAAAACAGGAGCCTGGTTAGCATTACAGAGAATCCCCTGTCCTCCAGGAAGGCTCCCAGGCCAGCAGCAGCCTGGGCGCTCTGCAGGCGGAGCGCGACGCCCTGCTGCGCTCGGCCCAGGAGCGCGACGGTGACCTGTCGTCACTGAGGCAACAACAGAGCACCGCCGACCTGGAGAGGGATCGCCTGAGCCGGGAGTTAGAGGCGCTCAGGGCGCAACTGCAGCAGCAGGTAAGAAGAAGAAGAAGAAGGAGGAGGAGGAGGAGGAGGAGGAGGAGGAGGAGGAGGAGGAGGTAGGCAGGGGGAAAGGTAGGTGGAGAAGGGAAATGTATGGGGGAAAAAAAAAAAAAAAGGTAAGAGAGGGAAAAGGTAGTAGGGTTGAACCCATTAGTTGACAAGTCTACTTTACTACATTGCATCAATGTTTCACAGTTGAAGTTGACCGATCACTCATCACGTTTTTGGCATCTTGTCTTCCCATCGGCCAATTTATGAAGGATTTAGCTGACGTCTTCATACGTCAGCGCGGGGCGATTATGAAATTAGGAGTTTATGAAAATAAGCAGGTGGTGGATGAGAATAGCGGTTGGCCTCGCTAGTTTCGGCTATTACGCTCGCCGCTAAAAGATTCATACCGACAGCACCACGGGACCGGCGGTGAGGAACGCGGGCAGCGGCGCAAAGTGAAACTAACCATGTCTCCAAAATGTTATGACTAATAGTGCACAAACCAAAATTGTGTGCTAACGAGAACTTAATTCATCATTGAAGTTGCGTGCTAAAACACACACTAAGGTCACGGCACCTGTCGCGTTACGAGAGTGACATCAGTACAATATATAGTGCCGTATGGATGCTACGAGCGTGTGGAAATATTCTACCAAAAATGATCATACCATAAAAATGACAAAGGAAATAAAAACAGTGAAAAAGTGAAATGCTTAATTTTTTTAGGCCTGTCGACGATGTTCCGTCTTACAAAACGCTATGCTAAAGAACACGTTTGTTGATGAGATACATGCACAGGACTCCCACTAATTACAACAACTACAATTAGCGTAATGGTGAGTTGTATTTTTAATCGTGTGTTTTTATTTGTTTCTACGCCTTTCTGTTTAAAAAAGGCCTTTACATGAAACCGGTCCGTGGCGCAAAAAAAGGTTGAGGACCACTGTGAACTGTGCTGGAAAAAAATACCAATGATGTCATCGATTAATCGACTTTGAATCAACGACCAGCGCATTGTCGTCGACTACAAAAAATCTTTAGTCGTTCCAATCTGAAATGGTTGGAGAGGGGGAAGATCGGAGACGAGAATTGTAGCAAGAGGGGGGAATGGAGTGCGGAAAGTTCGGAGAAGGGAAAAGTAGGGGGCGGGGAGGTAAAGGGCGTCGGTAGGAGAGGAGCAATTTAGGAGGTCAGCCACGGGAAAGGTGGGAGAGAGTGAAAGGTAAGTGATGCTTGATGTGTCTGCTCCACAGTTCAACATCAACGCTCAGCAGAAGTTGGAGATTGACAGGCTGCGGCGCGAGTTGGACACCACCCGAGCCGAGCTGGCGCGTGCCAACAGCAACCTCCAGAGCAAAGAGCTGGTATGTACGTACACGGTTTTCATCCACTCGGACGAGTTGCATTGTCCCGGTGCACATTCATAATCAAATTACAGTCAAGTGAGTGCCTATGTTAATACAAAACCAATTCCAATGAGGTTGGGACGTTGTGTTAAACATAAATGAAAACAGAATACAATGATTTGCAAATCATGTTCGACCTATATTTAATTGAATACACTACAACGACAAGATATTTCATGTTCAAACTGATCAACTTTATTGTTTTTAGCAAATAATCATTAACTTAGAATTTTATGGCTGCAACACGTTCCTAAAAAAGTTGGGACAGGTGGAAATAAAGACTGAGAAAGTTGAGGAATGCTCATCAAACACCTGTTTGGAGCATCCCACAGGTGACCAGGCTAATTGGGAACAGGTGGGTGCCATGGTTGGGTAGAAAAGGAGCTTCCCTGAATTGCTCAGTCATTCAAAAGCAAAGATGGGGCGACGGTCGGAACAGTTTAAGGACAATGTTCCTCAACGTACAATTGCAAGGAATTTAGGGATCTCATCATCTACGGTCCATAATATCATCAAAATGTTCAGAGAATCTGGACAAATCACTGCATGTAAGCGGCGAGTCCGAAAACCAACATTGAATGCCCGTGACCTTAGAATCCCTCAGGCGGCACTGCATCAAAAACTGACATCAATGCATAAAGGATATCACCGCAGGGGCTCAGGAACACTTCAGAAAACCAATGTCAGTAAATACAGTTCGGCGCTACATCCGTAAGTGCAACTTGAAACTCTACTATGCAAAGCAAAAGCCATTTATCAACAACACCCAGAAACGCCGCCGGCTTCTCTGGACCGAGCTCATCTAAGATGGAGTGACGCAAAGTGGAAAAGTGTTCTGTGGCCCGTCCATCCATCCATCCATCCATCCATTTTCTGAGCCGCTTCTCCTCACTAGGGTCGCGGGCGTGCTGGAGCCTATCCCAGCTGTCATTGGGCAGGAGGCGGGGTACACCCTGAACTGGTTGCCAGCCAATCGCAGGGCACACAGAAACAAACAACCATTCGCAATCACAGTCACACCTACGGGCAATTTAGAGTCTCCAATAATGCATGTTTTTGGGATGTGGGAGGAAACCGGAGTGCCCGGAGAAAACCCACGCAGGCACGGGGAGAACATGGGGATTGAACCCGGGTCCTCAGAACTGTGTCTAACCAGTCGGCCACCATGCCGCTGTTCTGTGGTCCACATTTCAAATTGTTTTTGGAAATAGCGGACGTCGTGTCCTCCGGGCCAAAGAGGAAAAGAACCATCCGGACTGTTATGGACGCAAAGTTCAAAAGCCAGCATCTGTGATGGTATGGGGCTGTGTTAGTGCCAATGGCATGGGTAACTTACACATCTGTGAAGGCCCCATTAATGCGAAAAAGGTACATACAGGTTTTGGAGAAGCATATGCTGCCATCCAAGCAACGACTTTTTCATGGACGCCCCCCCCCCCCTTCTTATTTCAGCAAGACAATGCCAAACCACATTCTGCACGTGTTACAACAGCGTGGCTTCGTAGTAAAAGAGTTCGGGTACTAGACTGGCCTGCCTGCAGTCCAGACCGGTCTCCCATTGAAAATGTGTGGCGCCTTATGAAGCGTAAAATACGACAACGGAGACCCCGGACTGTTGAACAGCTGAAGCTGTACGTCGAGCAACAATGGGAAAGAATTCCACCGACAAAGCTTCAACAATTAGTATCCCCAGTTCCCAAACGTTTATTGAATGTTGTTAAAAGAAAAGGTGACGTAACACAGTGGTAAACATGACCCCGTCCCAGCTTTTTTGGAACGTGTTGCAGCCATAAAATTCTAAATTCATGATTATTTGCTAAGAACAATAAAGTTTATCAGTTTGAACATGAAATATCCTGTCTTTGTAGTGTAATCAATTAAATATAGGTTGAACATGATTTGCAAATCATTGTATTCTGTTTTTATTTATATTTAACACAACGACCCGACTTCATTGGAATTGGGGTTCCAGTCAAACACAAGCGTCGTTCGGTCCTTCCAGAGCGGTTCGCAGCTGAGCAGCACGCTGGCGGGGCTTCAGGCGGAGAAGGAGACGATGCTGCGGTCGGTGCGGGAGCAGGAGGCCGAGCTGGGCTCCCTCCGGCAGCAGGCGCAGCTACAGCAGAGCTCTCTGGAGCAGGAACGCCAGCGCAGCAGCATGGAGCTGGGAACGCTGCACGCACAGCTACAACAGCAGGTGCGCCCCGCCGCGCCATTCACCAGACTCATGGCTCATTAGCCACTTACCAAAAAGACTTCAGCGTTGCATTATTCTGCTACCATGATGATTAAATGATGTCTGTCACCTGATCCAATGTCTGCCGTTCGCAAGTGCACATAGTTGCGTCTTGGCGCTCGCTTTGCGCCTCCTGGTCACTGGCTGTGTGCGTGTGTAAGCAGGCCAATCGTGAAGCCCAGCTGGCCCACAAGCTGCAGGAGGAGCAGTTCTGCCTGCTGCAGTGCGCCGTGGTGGAAGCGGAGGGCATCGTCCTGGATGCCGTTGCCAAACTGGACGACCCGATCCACGTGCGCTGCATCTGCTCGCCCGGTATGTGCGTGCATACAAAAGACTCGACTTTGTTTTAAAAACGGAATAAAAAAAGAAAATCAGAGCGTGTTCAAAAGTTTTTTGTTAAAATGATAAGAAAATAGAAAAAGTCCTAAATCTCTCATGCTTGTTTTTTTCTGCTGTCTGTCAGATTATTTGGTGAATCGGGCCGAGACCACTTTGGTGTCGGTGGACAAAATGCAGCAGAGTCATGTCATCTATCTGGCAAACAGGAATGGTTAGTTTGTTTGTGTGTGTTTGGGTGGCTCGGTTGCTTTCTGGGATGATTTGTTGGTTGTTTTGCTGGTTTAACGCGTGGCTTGTTGTTTGTTGGTTGTTTTTTTTTTTTTTTTTTTTTGCTGTTGGTTTGGTTGGTTGGTTTGTTGGTAGTTTTTTGTTGTTGTTGCTTTTGGTTGGTTTATTGTTGGTTGGTTCTTGTTTTTTCTTGGTTTGTTGTATTTGTTTTTGTTGGATTGTTGATTTGTTTTTTGGCTCGTTGTTGTTTATTTGATGTATTTTTTTTAGTTTGTCGGTTGATTGTTTGTTGCTGGTCACCAGCGTTGTGCGTTTTTGTCGCTAACGACCATGTGGTTGTTCCCAGACGCCAGCGGCCTGCTTCGGGCTGTCACTCAGTTCTCCCACTTGGCCGCCGACACCATTGTGAACGGCGGCGCCACGTCGCACTCGTCCCCCACCGATCAGGCCGACCGTAAGTCCCCGAGTCTCGCGCGAGATGCGCCGCCTCGGCCTCGGCTCCGATTCGGCTATTTTGCCGGATGTCTGTGTGAAAAAAGGTTTGTGGGTGTGGTGCAGGTTTGACTGACAGCTGTCGGGACTGTGCCAATAACTGCCTTCAGTTCTTGAAGGACTTGAAGCTGCAGGCCAGCTTGCAGAGAGCCGACCCCGCTGCCATACGCTACGCCATCCAGCGCATCCTCGCCCTGGGACAGGTGGGGGATTCAAACCGACGTCCAAGTATTCAGCTCATTCGGGACATCCGGGCAACTATGCCACAATTTGTATATGTTAGCATACGGACTTGTTAGCATGTTCGTATTTGAGAAATTTTCGTTGAAAATAGTGCAACGGAAGGAGGGCAAAATGTCTATTTTCAATCACAATGATTTTAGCAGGTGTCATTATTTTGTAAATATTCTATAAATTCTGTACTTTTACATTTCCCAATGTTCACATTCTATTTTTCCTGCATTTCAGTCAAGGATCTCTTTAGCATTCACGGACAGTTTCTAGAAAAATTGCATTGTCTCGCTCGCTCTCTCTCTCTCTCTCTGTTTCTTGTTGTTGTGGTTCAGGAGCTGCGTCCCAAGGGGCAGGACGTCCTCAAGGAGGAGCTGGGCAACATGGTGGACAAGGAGATGATGGCCACCTCCGCCGCCATCGAGGAAGCCGTGCTTCGTATGGACGTAAGGCATCGCCACGCACACACTAATGATAGACATGGCGACCAAATTTCATAGTGTTGACTGATTTTGGAGGTTGAACTTGCGATGATGCTGACGACGGGTCGCGTGTGTTTGTAGGAGATCTTGTCGCAGGCCAGAAGGGACACGAGTGGCCTGAAGCTGGAAGTCAACCAGAGGTGAGATCACAGCACCGGTCGTCCCTATTTTTTGTTAGTTTTTCTTTGGGGGCGGGGGGATTTCAACTTCTCTGTGATGTTTGTGTCCCATCGCAGCATCCTGGGCTCCTGCTCTGACCTCATGAAGGTAGCCGCAGCTCATTTTTTTAAAATTAAAATGGATGGAGCAAATATGTTGTGCTGTGCCTGCAGGCTGTTCACATGCTGGTGACGTCCGCCACAGATCTTCAAAAGGACATCGTGGAAGGAGGGAGGGTGAGTTGAAAGCGCGCTTGGCAACCATTTTATATGTATTTTTATGTCGTTGATTCATTTGGTTATTTTCAATTTGATATTTGATTTTAATTTTGTACACGTATGGATAATGTATGATTTGTTATTATTATATGACTTGGTTACTTGTGAAAATGTTTTTTTAAACTGACCAATTTCAAATGTTACGTTGATTTGATCAATTTCTATTTTATTTATTTGTTCATTTACTTTAGCTATTTTTTTACATTTTGTATTTATTTTAGCAGTTAACCCAACAACAAAAAGATTAAAATAAATTTGGTTTTCATTGTGATTTATTATTAAATGAGCTGGTAGATTTTTTTTAAATCTAAAAAATATGCAATTTTAGTTATAATTATTAGATTATTGGTAAATTATTTTATTTGATCTATTTTTAAAAACTGACAAATTAAACAACACAAATACTAGAAAGAAATATTTGCTAAATATTATTTGTTTTTGCAGGTTAAAACTCCGCGGCAAAATAAAATAATAATAGATATATATATAATATAACTGTAATAAAAAGAAATTATATTGTTTTAAAACAATATAATTTTCGTATTGTTTAATTTGTTGAATTAACCTTTAAAATGCAACCCTTAATGAAAACATTGAATTCATGTATTATTTGTATTTACAATATTTAAAGAAACAGATGAATACATAATAAACGAAATTATTTTCCAGACTGCACTGCCTTTTTTTAAAAAAAAATATTTTTGTCGTTTAAAAAAATGCCCGCCAAAACCTCCGTGTGGAGAAATGAACTAATATTGAAATGCTTATTTTCATTTTTGTGTTGAATGTGTCTAGAATGAGTATAATAAATCAATATTGTGGCTCTATTGTTTTTCACAGGGAGCAGCTTCTGTCACAGAATTCTACGCCAAAAATTCCCGCTGGACAGAGGGGCTGATCTCGGCCTCCAAGGCCGTGGGCTGGGGCGCCACGCAGCTGCTGTGAGCACTTTGGACTACAAAGTAATTAGCATTATTCATGAATGAATTAAAAATTACGTCCTCAGAGAGTCCGCCGACCGCGTGGTGGGCGACAACGGGACGTACGAGGAGCTCATCGCGTGCTCCCACGAGATTGCCGCCAGCACCGCCCAGTTGGTCGCCGCCTCCAAGGTGCCGCGCCACCCTTTAAACCTCAGCGAGCGCTAACGCGCTAACACGCCGCTCCTGTCTTAGGTGAAGGCGGAGCGCGGCAACAGGAAGCTGTCCACGCTGCAGCAGGCCTCGCGCCACGTCAACAACATGGCCGCCGTGGTCGTCACCTCCACCAAACACGGCCAGATGCAGATCTCGGAGGAAGGTGAGGAGCCACGTTTCGGGAGTAAAGTCACTATGTTACCAGATTCATGTCAGAATATTACATGACTGTTATGGGTTTGATTGATCTTTGTCTTTCCAGGAGTGATGGACTTCTCTGGAATGTCGCTCATCAAGCTCAAAAAAGAGGAAATGGAGGCTCAGGTTAGTCATTCGCTATACGATGACTTGTTGTAGTTGTTACGTCCCCTCGAACCGTGTCGGGAAGTTGAGATTTGGGCTGTTGTTGTCAGTCTGCGGATCGTGGGCTGGAAATAAGCTTTCCCACGGTACCACCCGTGTCCTTCTACGGTGTAGGGGGGGTTTCCAAGAGGCCATGGTAGACGTTTGGTTTTTCCATGATTGTGAAATTCTTGTCCTCATGAATTCAACTTCCTGCCTTTGCACATTTTAGCTTTCCAATGACGTCACCTGTGTAACTCTCTGACATGGGGAAGTGCCCGAGATGGCATTGTGTTTGGTGTGGTTGGGACAAACGTTTGAACGGAAAGTCATACGCGGATGGAATTCACTCCTACCCCCGCATTCTCTGGGATGAACTTTACAACGATACCACTTGCCTCCACCCACGAAATTGTGAAGCGTCCAAATGATCCAAATGAATCCAAATTAAGTTCTGCGCCAGCATTCTTAGGGGAGAGCTTTCCAAAGATACCACTTGTGTACTTCTTTGGCATCAGGAACGCGTCCGAGCTGGGATTTTGACTGTTTCTCCGATCCGCGGATCGGTTGAGTTAGGAATAAACTGTGGAACTGAAAGTCATACAGGGATGGTACTTACTTCTGCCACTGCGTTCTTAAGGATGATCTTTCCAACGATACCGCCTGCGTCCTTTTGCGATGTCACGTAATGTCCAATCCGGGCAATTTCAGCGATCTGCAGATTGTTATAGTTTCTCTGATCCGTAGATCAGTATTTTATCATATACTTCCGCCCCCATGTCCCGAAGGACGATCTTTCCGACGATACCGCCCGCACATCTTTCCGGGACCTTACAAAGTGTCCGAGCTCGCAGTTTGGCTGTTTCCCTTATCCGCGGATTTGTGTAACATGAAATCAGTTTTGAACAGAAAGTCATACCGAGATGGAATTCACTTCTAGCCGCGTTCTTAAGGATGTTCTTTCCAGCGATAGCAGCCACATCTTTCTACGATGGTGGGACTTGTCCGAGCTGGGATTTTGGCAGTTTCTCTGATCCGCTGATCAGTGTGGTTAGAAATAACTTTTGACTGGAAAGTCGTACAGGGATGGAACTTCCTTCTACCCGGAATTCTTGGTGATGAACTTTCCAATGGTACCGCCCGCGTCTTTCTACAATTTCGGGAAGTGTTTAAATTGGGATTTTAGACATTCCGGTGTGTTTTGGTGGTCTGCAGATCGTTGTGGGTCCGAGTAACGTTTGGAAAAAAAAAAAGATATTTTGGAACTTCTACACCTTCTTCTTTGGCATTATGATGGGTGGGGATCAATTTATCTCTGGTGGTTTGGTTCTCAGGTGCGGGTGTTGCAGCTGGAAAGTCAGCTGGATCAGGAGCGCGTCCGCCTGGGTGAGCTGAGGAAGCGCCACTATGACTTGAGCGCCGCGCCGGACGGCGTCGGCTGCGACATACTGGACGCTGACGAGAGCTTCCCACCGCCACCGCCGCCCACTTTACTGGACGCCACCTCTTTCCCGCCACCGCCGCCGCCTGAGCCTCCCACTGTTCCCACCTTTGCATCTACCAACCCTTTCGCACCTGCCGCATCGCAGTCCTTCTCGCTGCCTCAATCTTACACGCCATCGCGGCCCTACGCGCCGTCTCAGCCCTACACATCGTCTCAATCTTACTCGCCATCGCAACCTTACATGTCGTCTCAGCCTTACACGCCGTCCCAAGCTTTCACCCCAATCCCCAGCCAGAATTACGGAAATACTCAGTCCTTCTCCAGCCCGCCAACCTCCTCTGCGACACCCAGCCTCTCCCAGCGCCCCTCGCAGTCCCAGACCACAGACTCCAAGAGCACGGAATCCGCAAAATTCAACCTGAGGAAACCCAGCATCTTCAGTAAATCCGGAAACCTGTTTAGGAACGCGGTAAGAGAAACATTTCTGTATCTGTGGTGTTCAAAAATGGAGGATATTTGCATGTTTGTCATTTCCATTGCAGTTCAAACGAGGGGAAGCTGGAGAGTCTTGAGGCCAGACTGAGGGCGACTCACAGATAATGAAAATGGAACATTTGAATCTCATTTGTGTGTGCCAACATGTTTTTATTCCGAATTGAGCTAAAGAAGCATGGGGAAAAAAAAATCTTTCGCCATCTAGTGTTTTGGTATTGAAACTGCACGTATGTAGCTTACATGCTAACTTTGACCCACACACAAACATTTTTGCAATTGTTGATATATATCATATTTCTGCACATTTTCCGTCCAGCTCTTGTCAGTGTTTTGATGGAATTCTGTTGCTTGATTAAATGCGTCAAATACTTTTAATTATTTCTGCTCTATGTGGTGTTTGATATTAGTGTGCTGTGCCACAAGTGAAAACAATGAAATGTTGACAAAATGTTATTTTCATTAAAAAAAATATACAAAGGAGGCCACGTGCATAACAAATGAAAATGTCAAATGACGTGAAAATGTTTTTTTGTAACGCTACGATAAATGTTACTGAATACATTTTCAACGTTGAACGAATTCAGTCGTAATGTTACGATAAATGTTACCAGGTTAAAGTTATGCTTGGGGATTTTGTTAACTTCATGAAATTGGAATCAAAATGTTGCACACATTGTTGTCATGTTTCAAAAATAAAGATGTAATGTCACGAGAACGAAGTCGGAATGCTACCATAAAGTTGAAATGTTATGAGAACAAAAAATCTGACTACTGGGGGAATCAAGTCGGAATGTTACCAAAATACATTTTCAATGAATCGAGATTCGAGTCATAATGTTACGCTAATAAAGTTGCTATATTACAAGAATAAACCTGTAATGTGTTGACAATGTCACAATGATATGTGAGTGAAGTTGGAATATTTTGAGGACAAGTGATGATTTTATGTGACTAAATGTGTTGTATTAGAAGTCGAATGATTCCTTTATTTGTGACTGGAAAGATGAATCATTTCATTCCGCAGCCAAAAATAGTCTGCTAGCCCCCCATCACGTGGTACTTCAGTCAAGCGAGAGAACACACTGGAATGTGTATGGAAGCAGGAAGTTGACATTCAGGCAAGTTGAACTGAAGTGAAAAGGGAGGTACTGCAGCTTTCACAATAAAACCTACTGAGAAAGTCTCAACCTTCAATATAAAGATCAATGGGAATTTCGCATGCTTCAAAATAAAACCTAACAGGAATGCCCTGTCAACCGCAGTGGTCACTCTTTGAAAATACAATTCTATGGGTCCTTCAAAATAAAACCCAAATCCGAATGCTGCTTTCTCCGGCCTCACAGTTGCACGTTTGGCACTTCCCTTGTATTTTATTTTGTAGGGTCCAGCATTCCCCGTTAGATTTCATTGCAAGGGACGCATCGTTTCCACTCGGCTTTATTCAGAAGGATGAAGCATTCGCATTCAGGTTTATTTTGAAGGACATGTATTCCCATTTGGTTGTATTTTGAAGGATGTAGCCTTCCAGCATGACTCCCCGTCCTCCCAAGCGGTGGCGCTGCTTTTATTTTGAAAGGAGAGCGGAAAAGACGCTCCTAGCATGGCGGCCAGCTTTTCGCGAATTGTCAACGCAACGAAAGGGACAGCCGGGACCGGACAACGATCGGACCATCGGGGACGAATAAATCACTTTCAGTGTCTCCGTTGGCGACGTCGTAATGGACGTGCGATAGCCCGGTACATTTAGGTGGCGCTTTAAAGCTTGCCGGCGGAACTTAGCGGACTTGTTGTGTCGCGGAGGAAAGTTACGTTTGTGTCACGCGCAGCGGGAAAAAGGAGGAGGAGGAGGAGGAGAAGCCATGGAGGGCCACCGATACGTCCCGGAGGACCGCGGCGGGTCGGCCCTGGAGAAGAACCCGGCCGACCTGACGGTGATGGACGTGTACGACATCGCCGCGGCGGTAGGCCACGAGTTCGAGCGGATCATCGACCAGTACGGCTGCGAGGCTCTGTCCCGCCTCATGCCGAAGGTGGTGAGGGTGCTGGAGATCCTGGAGGTGATGGTGAGCCGCCACAGCATCGGCGGACCCGAGGCCGACGAGCTGCGCCTGGAGCTGGACGAGCTCCGGCTGGAGAGGACCGAGAGGCTGGAGAAGGAGAAGAAGCACCGGAAGGTAATACAATGGACCTCCGTTATTCGCGGGTGGGGTGGGGACCCGGCCGGACCGCAGATAATGGACGTCCGTTATAATTGCATTTTCATTTCATTCTTGAATAAGCATTGATGAATTGCCAGTAAGCATTTTCGGGGTCGAGTAGCCTCACATTCAATCATCACCACCGAGCCCTCTCTCAAAAGTAGTGCTTTGACACTAGTTTGTGGCATCTAGACGCAATGCACAAACTACTTCATATTTATGACAAAGAAACTGTAGGGACTTCTGCAATGTTATTTGAACACAAGAAGTCACCACAGAGTCAGCAAAGCTGACAATACTAGAAATGTAGGCTTTGTTCGTTTCCATACAGTATATCTTATCATATTTGTATAAATAAATGATATACATGTATTTTACTTTTGTCCGGAGACATCAGCCATTCGGCTTCAAACATCAAACCGTAGTCATTCTCATGAGTGTAGCATACACAGGAAGGCGGATACCCCGTTTTCCGAAGTTCCGCATACAGTGTCGTATTTTATTTTATTCACAGCAGAGCTCGGTGTACTTAATATTGTGGCTGCTAAGTCTATAATATAGTGGGATTTACTACTCCCCTTGGATAAAATGTGTTTCGTTACTGTTTAAAGTAGATTTTTTTTTTTTTAGATTGAAGTCGACCTTTTTCTCCTCCATTGTTGTCGTTTGTCAGTGTGTTTTGTTTTTCCAACTATTCGGTACTATTTCATAAAAAAGACTGGTCCCAAACAATGACAGAAGAGCTGGTTCTGTGCAGTGGATAAATCAATGAAAGATATAAAGTATAGTGTAAAGTAAAACCGTAGGGGCGCTAGAACTGAACCTTGGGGAACACCAGGTAGTGAAAATGTGTTCATATGATGCGGTATGCCCCTTTTCCACTGCATGTGACTGATTCAGCACGGCTCTACTCGCAACATTACTCTTTCTCCTTTGTAAAAGTAGGTACTATTTCTAGTATCTGGTTCCAAGCGTGTCAAGCATATACTATGTTGGCAAAAAACACATATGCTCGTGTTAGCTTAGCTGTCGTATTATACGCCACAGTCTCCACTTTGCTGCAGTACATTTTTTTTTTTTTTAATTCTGGCTGCCCTAAGTCTGTTGTCAGTTCAAATTATTTTCCTTCCTCATTCTCCTTCACTGTTCGTTGCCAACGAGCATTCAATGTGGTGTGCTGTTCCCTCCTTTCTCTAATTGTCTCCATCCATCCATCCATTTTCTGTGCCGCTTTTCTTCACTAGGGTCGCGGGTGTGCTGGAGCCTATCGCAGCTGTCTTCGGGCAAGAGGCAGGCTACACCCTGAACTGGTCGCCAGCCAATCACAGGGAACATATAAACAAACAACCTTTCCTACGCACATTCACACTTACGGGCACTCTAGAGTCTTCAATTAACCGACCATGCATGTTTTTGGGATGTGGGAGGAAACCAGAGTACCCGGACAAAACCCACGCAGGCACGGGGAGAACATGCAAACTCCACACAGGCCGGCCGGGATTTGAACCCCGGTCCTCAGAACTGTGAGGCAGATACGCTAACCAGTCATCCACCATGCTGCCGCCCTCAGTCTCCTCTTGGATAAAAGTTGTCTCCCTGCTGTGTAAAGTAAATCAGGAGAGCCGTGTTCTCCTTGAGCCTGTCGGGATTTGTTAGTAGGGTTTTAATTCCCATGATTTTCCCCACTTAAATGTACCATCATTGTAGAATAGTAGGGGCCCTACAATTGAACCTTGCGGAACACCATAAGCCAAACGGTTGCTAATGACATTTTGTTTTGAATTGCGGTTCAGGAGCTGGAGCTGGTAGAGGACGTGTGGCGAGGCGAGGCTCAGGATCTGCTCTGCCAAATTGCTCAACTGCAGGAGGAGAACAAGAGCCTCCTGGACAATGTGTCCACGCGAGACCCCGTGAGTGAGGACGAGCTGCAGAGGAACGAGGGTGAGTGAGTGTGCACAGTCTTTAGAAAACTCAAACTAAACTCCTTCATCCAGGACAGCACATTGTTGTATTTTATATTTGTCATCTGTTCACTCCTTGAACTGTGGTGTTGGCCTTGAATGGGTAGAAATGAAAATATACTGTAATATTTTTTCAGCATTTTTAGGGAAGTTTTGTTTTTCACTGGACTACTTGGCTCAAATAACATTGGTTCCTGATGGCATTTTGTCACTCCAAATTTTGTAGTTTTTCGTTTAAATAAAAAATACAAACTGTTTTCCTTCTCAAAGGTTTTTGGGAAGTGTTTTCATGTTTTACAAAATACGTATTTGGTAATAATTAGCCTAATAGCATAGTTCCCTAAGTCATATTTGAACATTTTTGGAACACATGAAAAAACACAATCTACAAAGTACTTTGGTATTTGTTTGTATTGATTTGGTAACCGTGAGTTAAAAATAATAAAAAATGAATTCTGTTAGGCTAATGATATTTTTACGATATATTTGTCACTCACCAATGACGAGCATTTATCTCTGAATTTTGTGGATTTTTTTTTATTGTCCTTTAGCCAATGGCATGCATGCATGTAATTTTGCAACTTTGCGAATTATGTTTTTGTAGTTTTTTTTGTTTTTGTTTAAAAAAATTTCAGGTTTCATATTAGGCCTTAAAAGGAAAAGAATACAATTTTTATTTTTACTGCAGTTTTAAAGATTGTTTTCAAAAAATTTTAAATGCACATTTTATATTTCTACATATCTTCTATAATAATTATTATTATTAATATTCTATAGTTGTAACCAAAGGTTGTGACTTTTTTCGTGTTAATTCAAAATAAATATCATATTTTTAACTGCTGTTCTTTGGAAGTTTTTTTTCGCCTTTTCGAAAATGTATTTTATATTTAGATTTTATACGTATTTCGTATTATCATTATTTTATATCTGTCTCTGGACATTTCTGGGCTCATTGTTGGGTATTCATATTTAAATGATTTGTATTCAAGAAGGGAAGAATGAAGATGTGGTTTTTGGTGTGTGCACAATCACAAAGGAAGCCTTCTCTTTGCTGCTTGTACACAGAGGCCGCAGTCAGTCTTGAGCGCACACACTAGCCTCAGTGTTCACACACATATAAACACCTGCTCCACACACGCTTTCGGCACACTAATGTTGACATGGTTTCAAACTATTCCGGTGTGGTAAAGTCAACCAGGGTTGAGATCTTGATTAGATTGAATGACATCTTGATGTGCTCAAACAAGGGACAACTTTTAGTTTTTTGTTAATTAGTTCACAACGTTGGCAAAGCTATGGGGACATGTCAGTATATGCTGTATTTATTTGAGGAAATGTAATATTTACTGTCTCTGTCTTGCACTTTTCAAATAATATGCTATATGCTGGACATTCAGTATATACAGTCGTCATTTGAGGAAATTCAGTGTATACGTATTTATTTGAGAAAATCCAGTATACATTCTGTATCCTTAAAAAAATACAGTACATATTGCATTTCCTCAAATAAATGCGGTATATGCAGGACATACAGTATCTACCGTTTATTTGAGGAAAACCAGTATATACCATATTTCCTGAAATGAATATGGTGTAGTGAATTTCCTCAAATAAATATGGTATATAACGAATTTCCTGAAATAACGTCATGTCGTCAATAAATGCTTCCCGCATTTACAGTTGTGTGAACAAACGTCTTCTTGTTTTAGTTGTTAACATTGGCTAATTGGGCATTTCTTTGCTAGTCAGTTCACAATGTTAGCAAAGCTATGGGAACACTTCGTTGTGCCAAGTTATTAATAATATATATACCAAATTGTCAATGAACATACATTTTTACTTTTTTTTAATTAAGTATATTTCATAGTCTTAAATGAAGCAGTTGAATCAGTACTTCTACTTTTTACTTGAGTATTTCTGTCGCCCGTGTTTATGGCAGGCATGAGCGAGCGTGAGCGTCAGGTGATGAAGAAGCTGAAGGAGGTGGTGGACAAGCAGCGGGACGAGATCCGAGCCAAAGACCGCGAGCTCACGCTCAGAAGCGAAGACATCGAGGCGGTAAGGCTCCGAAAACAATCACGTCATGTCAACTTTTTGTTTACAACTACGGCTGGCTTTCCAATAAATACAGTTTTTACAGAAGACACCCAAAACACATATTTTGTCTATTAATTGTTCTCTGGCCACTCCTTGAAGTGTTCTGATTTATATTTATATATATATATATATATCCACACACACACACACACACTACCGTGCAAAAGTATTGGCCCTCTTTTCAAATTCTTATATTTTTGCCTGATTTCAGTAGTTGCTGCTGAGAATGGCCCAACCAATTAATAGGTTTAGGGGGCCATTACTTTTTCATACAGTTAACTTTGAAAAGGTTTTTTTTTTTCCTTAATAAATGAAATCACCATTGAAAAACAGCATTTTCTTGAGCTTATATTTGTCGGATATTTACATTTATTTGATGATCTTGAACATTTTTGGGGAAACTATGCAAAAATATAAGAATTTGAGAAGGCCAATACATTTTCACGGCACTGTATTAAAAAAAAAAAAAAAAAAAAAGAACCAACCATGAAATATTATTTCATATACCGTATTAATAATATATATACAAATATTTTATAATACATCTTTATATAAGTTAATATAATCACATAATATAGAATAAAAATGTTATGTAAAATACTTGACAATAAATTGTATTAATTCATAATTGTATGGAAATACCATCTTGTAAATTCTGCATTAATATTTTTCAATTAAATAACACAAATGTGCACATAGTGCTTGTTGTGTGTATTTCACTGTACTGTATTGACTATTGGGGCCTGGAGGGTTGTAGTTTTTCCATATGAACTACAAATATGGAGGTGAAACCAAATTTCCCCGTTCCAGCTCCAGCAGCAGCAGTGTCGTCTCATGAAGATCAACCACGACCTGCGCCACAAGATCTCAGTGATGGCGGCTCAGGGCAAAGCGCTGATCGAGCAGAAGGTGGAGCTGGAGGCCGGCGCGCAGACCCGCGGTCAAGAAGTGGGAGCCCTGCTGCAGGAAGTGGCGCGCCTAAGGGAGCGGCTGAAGGGCCAAGCCCAGGGAGCTCCGCCTCAGCCCCCCTCGCCGGCAGAGGTAACCCGCACCTCCCTTGCGCACGCGCCAGAATATTGTTTTTTAATTGGACAATAAATGCCACCCTTAATAGATGCCTCTCTCATCTTTTATAAATAAATGCTTACTTGTAATATTTGGGGGCATTAGGTATTTACTATATTTATTCAAATATATATATATATATATATATATATTTAAGAAATTCTGTATTCATTCACGTACTCCATATTTATTTAAGGAAACGTATTCCATCTTTGTTATTGCTGTGTAGCTTGCTCATAAAAAAAACAACACAAATCTGTCGTTCACACGTCAATCTTCTTAACCAGTGCGAAGCTAAAGTTGTGGCAGGGGCGGAGGGTTGGTGGGAATCATCGACCCCCCCGCCGCCCCCGTCACCGCCGCCCAGCTCGCTCAGCCCCGACGGGCCTGACGAGGACGAGGACGACGAGGCGGCGTTGCTTTGGGTAAAGCAGCCTGACCAACAACACTGGGATGATGATCAGTGACTGCATGGTGTGCAACTAACGGTCATGCCGGGACAGGGGTGTGAAGTTTCATGCGGCAACATCTCGCTTGGTTGGGTTCTGTGTGAAATTTCAAAGTGGTCATGGCTCTGATGATGCCATTTTGCAAGATCACTGTGTGACAAAAAGCTTACGACTCATTAAGATGTCCTCAAATAAAAGCCTTAACTCAAATATAGAAAATCACATACCTCCCTAAAAACAGACACACGCATTACACAATGGCACAACATACTGACCCACTTTACAATACAATATTCGGAAGTATTAAAATAATATTAAAATCTGTACCAGCCTTAGCATATCTATCGCTCTATTAAATACCTGGCGCTCTGCAATTGAATAGGCCATTGTTTGAGGAACTCGGCCGTGTGTTGTTTGCTGAGTGCAGTGAGCATCGAACAGGTTATGTCCAAGAATTAATTTGGGAGGGAAAAAAAAAAAAAATCAAAATGATAATGAAAGGCAAACAATGAGGCGTGCTGTGTTGTGCCACCAGGAGGCCATGTGCGATGAAGACATGCCTGCTGTGTACCAATATTTCACCAAGGTATCAGCATTTCCTGTCTCGCCAATGGAAAGCCCTTTAAGCGTTTATTGCGTATCATTGATACCCGTTTTAAGGTCCATGCACTAGTACGCTCTTTGTCCTCACTAGTAGAGCAATTCAGTGCATTAGTAGAACGACTAGGGTGCACTAGTACAGTGTTGCTCAAAATGTTTCATTAAGTATCACCGAAAATAAATAAATATATAAATACTTGGCTCTCCAAGTACCACCATTTAAATACAGTAGCGTAGTAGGCCCCGGTGTTCATCAAAAAACAAGGCAGAAATATAGGAAAATAAAATAACTGTACTTGAATGGCTCAATTCAAATGCATTACACATAAAAGTAAAAAAAAAAAAAGACTGTACTTAAATATTCTAAAAAAATAAATGCAAATGTATTGTCCCTAAAAGTTAAATACAATTGAACTGTACTTAACAAATGTACTTTGATGGATTAAAAAAAAAAAAAAAAGTTTGAGCTACTTTATATTATGCAGTTTGAACATTTAACAGTGATTCTTTCACATAAAACTAGGGGGAGCCCGAGTACCACTAGTGGTACTTGTACCACACTTTGAGAACTACTGCACTAGTAGAATGACTATGTACTACTAGTAAAAAAAATTTCCAAGACCAGCGTACTAGTACACAGACTTTAGGCTGGATATCAAGTATATGAACTCAATGCTCAAATGGCTTTCCATGCCCACGCCGTTCTACTCATGTCACTACCTCTAAGTGATACATAATCGTCTCTCCTCTCTCAGGAGGCTCTGTGCCAGGAGGAAGAGACCACTACGGAGATCCCGGACTCCAAGGACCCCAACCGGGCCCGGTTCACCCTGCAGGAGTTGCGGGACGTTCTGCACGAGCGCAACGAGCTCAAAGCCAAAGTCTTCCTGCTGCAGGAGGAGCTGGCCTACTACAAAAGGTCCGCACATGACGACATCATTTACGTTAATATTCATAACGTGCTTATAAGCTGTAACTAAAACGGACTTGTAGCGACGAAATGGAGGACGACACGGCCGCTCCCGGTCCCGAGCCCGAACCCAGGACGAGATCGCGTTCTGCTGTGCAGCCAGAGTCCGGAATCAAACGCCTGTATGTTGTTTACACAATCACGCACACACACAAAATGCTCACACTCTCAAACACAAACACACTCACGCATACTAAAGCACTGACACACAACACACTCACACACATCCAAAACACAGACAGACACACACGCAAAGACCAAATTCAGAGCCGTACCATAGGACCTGTTATTCATCGACCTTGAACAGCAAAACAGAATGTGTGCACTTTCACACAGTGACGTACCGATGTCGATTCGATTGTGTTTAAAATACGAGAGCGATTCCAGTAACGGGACGAGAAATGGGAGTGTACCCGTCCGTATCCAGGCATTGTGAAACTTGAGCCTTTGTGGTTGGTTTTGTCAAGGTGAAGACTTTGACAAGAGTCCTTGTCGCCCCCCCCCCCCCTCCCCCTCCCCCTCCACCCCCCGTCCTGCCCTGCCCTGCTCTGTGTGACAGGATCTTCACGGCCTTCATGCCCATGGTGGCGGCGGGTTTGATCCGCGATGACCCCACTTTACAGCCTGCCAGAGGCTTCGCGTCACTCGTATGAGCCGCAATTTTTCCACCCTAACCTCCTTTTTAATACCAACAAGTCCCAGTCGGCTAGCTTAACAATGGTAATGGTGTGACTTGACACTAAGAACTAATATAACATTTCCGCAAAGATGTTTTCAACGCTTTGAAACAGCTCTCGGGCAAAATCTCCAGACAGAGTTTGTAACGGAAATGGCTAAAATGACTTCAAAATTGCAGACTTTGTCTTTTCAAGCATGGTTTTTCGATGTGTTTTTGTGTCTACCCATGATAGACATGCTGACCAAACTTCATGTTCTTCAGTGAAACTAGCTCTGACCTTGTGGCTGTGACCTTTTAGCATTTCCTGTTTTATGGCGAGTCATTGAACTTTACCGCCCACACGAAATGACGAAAACACAAATTGTCACCAATTTAGTGTCGCCCATCTGTCTGGCATTCAGGGTTCAAGTTTGGTAGTAGTCGGACCAAATCTCTAGGATAGGTTTGCCTTCCAAGACCCCTGGAATTCTCCAAAATGATCCTAAAATGGCTGACTTCCTGTGTCTTTTCAGGCATAGCTTCTTGAGACTTTTTGTGGGTCTACTCACGGTAAACGTGTTTACCAGATTTCAGGTTGCTAAATTGAAATAGGCTTTGGGGGGTTGAATTTTCCCAAAACTCTCGATAGCCCTGGCAATGGCCAAAATGACCTTAAAATGTTCCCTTTGAACCAGAACAGCTTACTCTCTGTGTGTTTTCAGGTGTTGTATTTTTTTTGTTGGTCTACTCATGATACACGTCCCTACCAAATTTCATATTGCTAAGTAAAACTGGCTTTGAGTTCTGGAGGGTGCTTCTGAGCCTAAATGGCCACTTCAAATCAAAATAGTTTTCCTGTCTGTTTTCAGGCATGGCTTCTTGACACTTTTTGTGGTTCTACTCATGATAAACACACCTACCAAATATCATGTTGCTAAGTCAAGCGGGCTTGCGGGGCTGAATGAGTGAAATCATTCTTTCTTTTTGTTCTCAGGTTTAATTTGTTTTCCCGTGACAAGCAGCGGAGTTGGCAGAGGGGCAACGCACACGACGACACGTTCACCGAACAAGCCCAGGAGGCCTTACCGCACTTTTAGCCGCCACATCCAAGACAGCCTTAAAAAAAACGTTTTATTTTTGCATGTTCCCCATGAACTGTTTTCTTTAGGCGTAACCATGACATACTGTATGCAAATGAGGCATTATTGAATTTAATTCCCTGGTGTTTATACCTACGGCGCTGAAAAGATAGAAGGGGAAACACTAAATTCAGGGTTGGGGAACCTACAGCCAATCAGAGCATGTAACGCCAGCCAAACATGCAATTCTTAGCAACAAAATAAAGCTATCCCTTTGTAGGAGTTCCCAAAGTACGAACCCTGGAATTCACCGTGAAATGACAGCTTCAAACCAAAGTGTCCGACTTTCTCTTCCATTCCGATTATGGGTCCTTGAGACTTTCTGCACGGGGAAAGCACTTAAAAAAAAAATTGGTGCATTTTCGGGCATTTCGTGGCCCCCCGAATAAGGCTGAAGTGACTCTAGGAGCAATCGGACAAAATCTCTGGGCGGAGTCCATCTGAAGGACCGCTGGAAAAGTCCGAAATGAGCCTAAGATGGCCGCTTCAAAACCAAAATGGTTGACTTTGCGTCTTTGTGGGCATGACTTGGAAAAGGCTACCCCAACTCTGCACTGAAGGGAAAATATACATCAAACTCCTATCAACACTACCAGCTGTACAGAAGTGAGGATTTTGAACACTGTGTGATATTTTAACCATTCTAATGACTCATGAATATGGCCTTGTTTTTGACTTTACAACTTATTTTTTCTCTTTTATTTTCACTGTTTTGAGGAGCCAGATTTCTGCTTTGTGGTGCGGGAAGTACTTTTTTTTTTTTCCGACAATAACAACTGCACCAGCAGTTTTAAGCCTGACTGGAATTTCAAATGCTATTTTTAGCGCACTGAATATTTGTAATCTATGCAAGATGCAGAGGGAAAGAAATATTTTTGTTTTTTATTTTTCCATGGAAAAAAAGGAAACCCAAGTGAAATGTTATTTGCATATGACAAGTTTATTCCTAAAGCCCAGCATTAAGACCTATTGGCTGCTATAGCACCTATGACGACATCCTAAAATGGCGGCTATTATTGCAACAAGTCAATGTAAAAAAAAGAATAAAAAAACATATTTAAAGGAGAGCCAGACGATGCTAATGGGATACTTGTTTCTTAAAAATCCAGAAATTCAATAATATACTGACTATGTTGGAACATATGTGCGTTGTCCTTGTTCATGTTTCAACAACACTTCGACTACATATAAAAATAAAACTACATCCTAGACCAGTGGTTCGCAACTGGTGTGACCCCGGGACCCGCATTTTCCAATTGTTGCAAAGTCGCGACTCATTTTTATAGAAGTTTAGAACACTAAAAGCATTTTTGTTGTTCTTTAAAAACAGCCTCTGAAAACATGTACAGTACATTATATGTTTAAATGCTGTTACAAATGAGTTTGACACCGCCAAAAGCATATCGGTAGCCATGTTCCTCGTTTGCCAGAGGCTGAGCTGCACTGTATTTGTTTAATTTGTTCCAAGTGGGAACTTGTTACACCTCTGTACTGTAACGGAGAACAACAACAACAAAACAGAAGACATTTTTTTACTAGGCTACGGCTAGCAGGCTTGTCTTATTTTATCTTCCCTTTAAGACTTTTAACGCCTTCTCATAGTTAACTTTTTAAACCCGAAATAAACTATTCATTTTGACAATTTGCAGCCGGACTGTTTACCCTTAGCAGAATTAGCTGGCAGAGGCTACAGCTACTTGCCTTCATTTAGCATTAAGACTGGCAGAACACTTTCCAATAATAAACGTGTAATCGTTTTTAAAATTGTCATTTCAACAATTTGCAGCCCGACTTGTTTACACGAGTTAGATGAAAATTCCATTGTTACCAAGGAGTGTTACGGCCACACAGAAAAGAAAATATATATACCAAGAATAAGCCCCCCCATGATACAAATTTTAAAACAAAAACAATTAAAGAAAATTGGAATATTACAAGAATAAAATCTAACGAGGAAAAGTCATTTAACAAATGAATTTCAAAATTCGCCCCCACTACTCCTCTTAGCCTTCCTTTGCCTTGTAAATTTACAATGTTAATCTCGTAAATAAAATACACAACACTGAACTCTTTTTTGAGAACTATTCTCATTGTACTGACTTTCTCAGAATTTCGTTTTCCAAAAATAGGATTTTATTCCCATTACTTTATTCTTGGAAAAAATTCAAACTATCATCAATAAATACGACAATTCTTCTCATCCTACAACTTCATCATTCTCATTAAGATGATGACTATTCTCCTGTCATTTAAACTTTACCCTAAAAAGAAAACAACTTTATTCTTGTAAGAAAATGAATTTTATTATTAAGGAAAATGACTGTATTTGACATTATCATTGAAAAATCAAAAGATTACATTGGTTCTCATATTTTATCCTAAAAAAAAAAAGGAATCCCTGAAAAAATTGTGACATCCTTGTAAGAGTACAATTTATCCTTGTAAAATTCCAGCTATTATTTCTCCTAAAAGTACGTTATTCTCATTCTTGTAATATGACTCTTCTCCTAACATTTCAAAATTTTCAGAAGCTAACAACTTTTTCTCACAAAAGTATTGGTACTTTTGTGAGAAAAAGTAATAATTAAAAAAAAATAATTAATTACCATAACATCACGAGTTTGTTCTCATTCTGGTAACATTTCAATTTGTATTCTCATTCTTCTAAAATACACTATTTTCATAGGATGACGACTCTCCTCGTAGAATTTAAAAAAATAATTCTCAAAAGGACATTTCCCCTGAAAACTGGACTTTAATCTTGAAAGATTATACCTTTATTGTTTTAAAATTATATATATATATATTTTTTTTTAACTTTGATTGTAAAATAACTTTTCCCCCTATGAAATGTAACTTTTTTTACCCCATGAATTAGGCTTCTTAGAATTAGAATTCTCACACTATTTTTTTGTGAATTTGACTTCCCTCACAAGTCTTCTTTTGGTACAATAACGACTTTTTCTTAGAAGTGTTTTTCTTGAATGCGACCCTTTTTTTCTGAAAAAATAATGGCCTTACTACTCATAAGATTGCAATTGTTTTGTTTTTTTAAACGATGACAACTTTTTCTCATAATAGGTTTTCTTAATCAAATGTGACCCTTTTTCTTCAAATAACTAGGACCTTAATCTTCCAAATCTTTTTTTCTCTTGAAAATAAGATTCTAAAAAGGTCTTAACATGACTTGATTGTCATAAAAAACAACGTGTTCCTGGTAGAATAATTACTTTATTTTCTTTTCAGTGTGGCCCACATGTAAAAGCTTGTAAAAAAAAAAAGCTATTTTTGCAAAAATAAACAGAAGTAGACCCTCTAAAAATGTGTTTGCAATTCATCCAACTGTAAAAAACAAGCAAAAGCCCATAATTCAAAGATACCGTGTGAAGAATGTTCTAGATTGAATTCAGTGTCCTTTAAAAACTAGTGCAGTAATAAGCTCAAAAAAAAAAAAAAGTATAAAAATGCACCAACCTGTAGAAGTATGCCCACGTGCGTCATTCGTAGAAAATGTGTAGAGAAAAAAATAAAGTGTGTATGAAGCACGACTCCCAAAACGGCTTTGTGGTGAAATTTCAGGATTAACTGAAAGGGCAACATAACTGTTGCAGGTGACCTTAATTTGACCTCTACATTTTTGGGAGTTGTGTTTATAAATAAAAGAGGTTCTCCCTGGAGTTAGTGTTTGAGCCACGGGTACGCAGCGATGGACGCCTTGCTTCGGTCGCCGTAGTCGTACAGCAGCTCCTCGCCCTCGTCGATGTCCCGCGACGCCACCAGGATGAGGTGCGGCGTGCCGTCCACGTCGTGCAATTTGGTCTGCAGGTTGCCGCTCTTGCTGTGATTGATCAGACGCCCCAGACGCTTGGTCTCTTTGGTAGCGTCCACGCTGGATGTGGAACATAGTGTGGTGTGACAAAAAGGCCTGCTTTCATTTCAATGGGATTTTTCGCTCGGAAAATATGGAATTGTGGGAAAAGTGGGAAATGTTTGCTCTTCAGCATTGGACGCAATGAGTGACCACGTACCAGTAAGATTTACAGAGGTACTGAAAGTAGTACATGTAGCAGCCCGTCTCCGGGTTCTGGGCGTACTCCGCCTCCCGCTTTTTGGCGTCTGCCATCTCCAGGAGATCTCCGTGGTACTCCACCACGTACTCGCCTTTCCGGAAGTATCGCGTGGCAAACACCGCTCGGCCCTTTCCCTCCATGTGCCGCACCTTCAAAGTAGGATTGCCACACGTTGCTTCCAAATGTGCAATCTGGATCAGATCTGGATTAACCTTGATTTGACACCACCCCACCCCACATTATGTTTTTCTTTTTCATCTGGATTAAACTGTATGTGCTAAGTTTTTTTTTTTTTATTATTGTGATAATTGTGGCTTCTCGACTTAATTAAAATGCTAACATAGGCACAATCTGGATCAGATCTGGATTGAATTAAATAGCTTTCACTCATTATAGACATATTTCTTCCTGGCATCTTCCAGGTGTAAGTAGTGTAAACAGGAAAGGTCCGTACTTGCATTCCTTCCTCTATCCCGTTTGTGATGAGGTGGTCAATGAGGTGCTTCTGTTCACACTGGACAGAAAACAACAGCTGGTTAGTGCCTGGTTTGTAGCGTTAACTGAATGAATATTATTACCTCCAGTAATAATAAGACAAAATGTAAAAAATAAAATTAAAAAAATCCTACATAAACAACAAATGACAAACATTTGCATTGCTGTTTCATTTGCAATCTGGATGCGATCTAGAGTCAAACCAGATTTTACATTTTTTAATCATTGATTATACAAGACTGATCAATTTGAATATTTTTAATGACCTCACCCATGCACGCATTCTCACCACAACTTTTATCGGCAAAATATGCGCAATCTGATTCAGATCTGGATTAAACTTGACAACTCATTATTAAAATGTATTTATTAGTAAAATGTATTTATTAATATAATCACTGATATTGACATTATCGATGTGTGGCTTTTCACTCAAATCACTTTCAAATGTTAAATTTGGAACAGATCTGGATTAAACTTGATTTCACTTTTTATTTTAGGATTTTGCACATTATACACAACCTTTTTCAACCTTTGATCTTTTTTTATTGGCAATGTGTGATTCTCACGTGAATTTAAATGGCTGACAAACATCTGGCAGATCTGGATTAAACAAAACAGCTTCTAGCTGTGCATAGACATCGCATGTAGAAAATTTAATTAACATTATATTTAAATTGTGTCAAATGTGAACTCTGGATCAGATTTCTCTTGATTATTTGTTTATTTTTTTGTGAATTAAAAATAAATGAATAAGGGCATATCTAATTACATTAATGTGCAGATCAGATGTTGATTAAACTTGATGGGACAGTTTTTTTTTAATTTACACATTATGTCTTAATTTTTTTTTCTATCATATTTATTAACATTAATGTGTAGATTCTCAGCTAAATGTATTTGTCTTACAAATGTGCATTTTGGATTGGAACTGGATGCAACTTGATTTGACAAATCGAAACGTTTCAGGTTACCTTGAGCTCCGTTTTACTTTTTCGTGAGCTGCGTCTTATTGGAAAGAAGTCTGTAACTTTTTTGTTCTGGGAGTTTTTCCCTCGGGGGCTATTCGGGAGAGACAAAAAAATAAAAATAAAAAAAGAACGCATGAGACATGCGATAAATCAACCAAAGGTGGTTAAAAGTGACAAAAACACACGCACATTTTGGGCATGGCTCGCTTTTGCTGCTTGCGGCGGGGCACAGCAGAGCTTCGGTTGCTACTGTGCAAAGGAGCGGGATGCCTGTCGGCAGCGAGCTGCATGGGGCGCTCTGCAGCAGGCTCAAGGCGACATTGAAGCTGTGGAGGTGATGTACATTCGTCTGACCAGCAAGAGGAAAGATGCCTTGCCGTGTCCGAAGAGTGGCAATCTTTCGCGGTCGGGCCGATACCATTTGCGATTGGGCCTGGTGGGAAGGGAAACAAATCTATATTTAACATTAGTTTATTCATCATCGGTAGGTAAGTATTTATGTTATGTCAACAAGGTTTTTCTGCTTATAAAATTTGGCGGTGGCTGCCTCCACCGAATTTCGGGCCACCTCTGTCATCATAAAAACTGTTATAATATTGTTTGTCTTGTATGTGCGATTGATAGTCAGAATGGTACAACTTCTGGCTCAATTTGAGCCAGGAAAAACCCTGGTCCAGCGTTTACTAAACCACTACTACATGTTTCACACCTTCTCCCAACCACTGGACATCTCTCCTCTGGCAACACTGGGAAGTACTTCTTCCCTCCTGCGCCATGTTGGTCAACTTGTCATCGCGGACCGGAGACGCCGACTGAGGACAACTTGAAGCGGGGGCACAGTGTTGACTGCATAAGATTTCCTCCTGGAGCAGAAGCAAGAGTCACATCTGTATAATGTGCTGAAAATACTGTAGAGTGGATGTAAAAGGTTAATTTTGGGAAGAAATGTTGGCGTATTATTTATTTCTGTGGAAATTGAGGCACATTAACCCATTAATGTTTCAAAGCTTGTTTGGCATCAGGCATAAAAAAGCAAATCCAAGAAGAGAAAAAAAACTATATTTTGAATTGCTTTTTACAATGGAGTGGGAAATCCACACCCACTCCAACAGTTCCCTTTAAACGGTCAAAGCACAAAGGCGACAGGCCTAATATGAAGGACGACTAAATAACAAAAAGGAACATACAATGCACTTTAAAGGCTTTTCTCTGGTTTTAAATTCGCCACCTTTGCCGTTTTAAAGTTAAATTAAACGTGGGGAAATTATAGCTAGCTATCAGGCATGAGCAGAAAGCTCGTTTTCGTGTGGACTAACCAACAAACGTTTTACACTCTGGTGTGTAAAATTCAACTCAAGAAGTTCATATTTGGCCACTTTTATGTTCCTGACCTCAGGTGAGACGCTGGGACATTTTGTCGAACATGTTGTCTCAAACTTACCCCGTTCATGTCCGACTGGTCCCCCGAGGCTCCAGCCTCAGCTCGCTCCTGCTGCCCCCGGCCGTCCCTTCGAGGACGACAGGCTAGCTCCGAGGAGACAAAACCGTCGGCCGTCTTCACCTTCACGCAGCTCAAACCATTGAGGCGTCCACGGCTGTTAAGAGTTCACCATTTTTTCGACGAATTGTACCAGCGGTGGAATGGGGAAATGTCGCCGCCTGTAGTCCGTACTTTACTGTAGTACAGTAATTCTAACAAAGTATATGCGTGTTTTATTTTACAGCGTTTATCGTTGTGGCTACCTTATCATGTGTATATTATCTAAAAATATTACTACTAGTGTGCATTCAAGTGTACAAATGTGTGTGTGTGTGTGGCCGTGGCCGTAACTGAAGCGGAAACCCCGACGACGAAATCAGTGTCGTCACTTCCGCTTTTGCATCGAACACGTTCATTACATATTGCTCTCATTTCTATCTTTTGTACAATACATTTTAGTTCCTGCCTTCCTAGCGACCCACACTACTTTCGTCTCTGAGGAACGCTTTTAATGTGAATGAGACAAGCCGTATGTCACAAACATAGATATGAAGAATAGATGCGCCAGTGTGCTGTAGCGTCACGACTGTAACTCACGTGCCAACCTGGCGGCCGTGTTGCAGGGGTCGATGTTCCCATCAAAGGCATTGAAAATTAGTAGTAACTCGCTAATTTCGCAACCGATTTTCACGAGGTTTATTTTCTTACCAACGCCAAAGAGTGTGTTATCAATACAGATTTTTTTTTAAACCCAAAATATATTTACTTGTTAATGTTTACGCCGAGTTCTCTTGTTGTAATTGTACGCAGTTGTATGCAACCATATGCCGCACAATGTACTGGCATCCTTTCTTTCAGTTTTCTTGCCATCCGGACATGGAATGCGCTGACGTCTTTGCTCCTCTTAACTTAGCGGCCCCGTAGGCACACTGCTCAAAACGGCGTGTCGAATCACCTATTCATATCTGTGGTCACACACAACATACTAGAGCCCAACCGATAACAGATTAATCGACCTATTAATCTAAAAAAATATAATGAATAAAGAAACCTCTTTTTAGGTCCCTTAATGCTTACAGCAACAAAGATGAATGACAGACAAAACTTTTGACTTTTTTTTTTTTTTTTTACAATACTTCCCCTACGTCCTTCGTATTTTTTTAATTTTACAGCAATTTTCACATACCTAAAACATTAAAAGAAAAAAAAGCATTAACAGATAAATCTATCTTTAGATTTAGGCCGTACAGTAACATAATGAGTGAAGTTAGTGGCAATAAATAATGCATGATGTTCTTTATTGTTAAAGCACATTTTTTTCCTACTCCATTATTTTCTTTGCCATAAAGTGATGACTTTAAAATAAAATAATTAAAAAAACAACACAGAGATGCCTTTCTCAGATATAAAAACATTGCATTTTAAATATATGATGCACAGAGGGAGAGTTAAACTGAAACGGGAGCCAACCTTCTTGTGTGTGCATTTGTTATGCTGATTGTTTATCGGTTTGTGCGTTGTGACTGTTTTTTTCATTTTTTATTCTGTATTTTCTGTATTGCTGTGTTTTGGACCAACTACAACAGCTTGAAAAGGCGCATCCTGTGCATTTATCTTAAAAATAAATAAATAGGTGTGGCATGGGACCTTTAAAAAATAATGAATAAATAAATAAAGCAGATCCAATGCTACAGAAATCAGTGTCATCACATCTGTTTTTGGAATTGAAAGAGATAAGTTTAATGCAAATAATATATACATGGGAAATATTACGATAATATCTAAAAAAAAGTCATATATTGCATGACAATTTAATGACTACATTTAGTTATTTCATTAAAAAATAGGGTTTTCTCTTTAAATGGACTCTTATGTACATTGTACAGCATCTTGCCATCGTAATGAACATTATACAGCACCAGACTATGTGATAAATGTTGCGCACTCGACACCCATTGCAGCCTGGTCATCCTTGAAGGGATGACGGTCCCTTCGCAAGGGTTTTTTTTTTTTTTTTTTTTTCTCTCAAATGGAGTTTTGATGTTTTCCTTGCATTGTTGCATTGATACAATTGTTTCGCTGAGGGGATGTCACACCTCCAAGACGACAGGTGGCGCCGTGTTTCTAAGCGTCCTCAACGCTTACCAGAAGAAGAGGAATGAAGACTCGCCCCGGGGTCACGTGATGCTTCGCTACCGCGTTTGACCGATGCCATGTTTGCCGTTTGCGTCAAAAGCATCAAAGAGGGCCGCGCTTGTCCTTTGTGCCGATGCGCTGTCGTGGCGGCGCGGCGGTGGCTCCGACGGCCGCAGTGGCGCTGCTGGTGGAGGCCCCGCGGCCGGCAGACGAAGCTCACGACGACTGGAGGAGCGGCACTAGGGGCGGCTGAGTGAGGCCTTGTGCAAGTCACGTGATCAGCATGCGGCGGAGAGCTTGATTGGGGGAAACAAAAAAAAAAAAAAAAAAAAAAAAAAAAAGAAGATGGCGTGAGCCAGCACAGGACAACAAACGAACGAGCGCTGCGCGGCGCCCTCATTGCGGACCCACAGCGTCCCGTCTACCGCCCCTCAAGTAAGGCCACTTGCCTGGGAACTACGTTGTTTAAACTCCTCTCGCAGGGAAAATAATAATTTACCGCTCGCTCGGTAGTATTGTGTGCGTGTCCCCCCCCCCCCACCATGAGCTACCCGGTGTGCAGTGGCTTAATTTGGCCATTCAGCGTTGCTAACGTTAGCGTAGCCGCAGCGATGACACAAAACAGGCGAGGCAAACCCGCCGACTCAACCGTGTTGAAGTGATCCTTCTTCGGGGAAAACTCGGAGGAGAGACACCCGTCGAATTTTGCCCTTCGTGAACTCATGTCTTTCGTTATCTAACGTATCTAGTTGCTGGCTCACCTAGGGCTAAACCCTTTCCGAGTTGGAGCTCATGTAACTACTATTGAAAGCTATCGTGTGCTAAGCAGGAGCCATTTAAAACAAACAAAACATGTGTTTAGTTACACGGCTGACATTGCGAATAGAAAATGGATGCATCATGTGTTGCGTTCAGGAACTGACATTGGGATCTCGCCGCAGCTGTTTACAAGCAAACACAATGACTGCGTGTTTTCTTACCCCCCCTCCCCTCCCCGGGAACATAAGCCATGGCGCGACCTATTCTTTGGGCTCATTTAACTCCAATTTGCGTCAGTCTTTAAAAAAGAAGAAAAAACGAATTTGGGTCCGCTTTCGATTCGTTTAGTCAAGCTAACATGCTAGCTTGGTCGGGGCTGTGTCACCCTGCCTGGGGACAATCGTCCTACAATTTCGGCTAATAACTCCCGCTAGAAGTATTGTTAGTCCGAATGCTGAATTGCGTGTTTATGGGCCAAATAGTTTGTAATTATTTAAAGTGTGTTGTTTTTAGCTGTTAGCAGCGACGTTGTCAAAAGGAAACCGGAAGTCGGACGTAGCAAACACGTGTCTTGTTTGACCCGACCTTCTTATTTAAATCGTCATATTCATGCTTGAGCCGCTAAAGCTAACTGTTACAAGTCATTTTGGGAAGTTAGCGACGTGAGTCGTTGCGGTTTCAAAGTTTTCGTCAGTTTGTTTCTCTCCCCTGTCGTTATCTCCATGACATATTTTTTTGGGTGTTTAAGACTCCCCATAAGGCGCCTTTTAAACTACCATTTCACACACTCAAAAATATTTTCCTGTGAGCTTTAATGTATTGAGTAGATGGTATGCCGTTAGTAATTCACACTTTTGTTTTTAATAGATAACCTGCAAGCAGGCAATGGACTTGCAAATATGAAGTTGCTGACAGGGTGGACATCTCTTGTTAACATAAAAAAAAAAAGGTTTTGAGAATAGATAGTGTTGAAAAAAAAAGCTGAAATGTTTCAATGCTAAATTGCAACTCCCCACTCCCTCCAAAAATTAGTTTCAAGAATAGTTATTGTTCCCCAAAAAAGTTGCAGTGTTACAAGAACAAGGCCAGTAAATTGTTTTACGGGAATACAATTATTTTTAAAGGGTTGCTGTGTTTCACGAATCAAAATGTTTCAAGGGACACAATGTTGCAGGAGGAAAATTGCAGTGTTACGACTAAGTTTCAATGTTTTGAAAATGTATAATATTTTTAAAGAAAAGCAGTCATGTTCTAAGACTAGTTTCTGTTTTTTGAGAGTAAACGCAGAATTTTTTTTTACTTGACAGAATTTTTTTGCGACGCTATTATTGTATAGTTGCAGTGTTTCAAGAATAAAACATTTTTTGAGACACAAAAATGCAATGTTATTGGAAAAACTTCAAATTTAGAGTTAATGTCAAACGTATACAAATGTAAAGATGCCACTGTAGACACGTTTTACATACTCTGGTAAAATTATGAATTTTAGCTAAAAACACATTAGATGAAATGATGGAGACCTAACGAAAGAAGTGGACGTTTTTTTTTTTTCCTTGTCAAAAATGTTTTTTATGTAAAATTGAAAATTAAATATTTTATTTGGTCTTTGGCTTTATTCCGGTGGTATTCCGGTGGTGTTGGTAATTTTGTCTTGTGGTATTAATAATAGTTCTGTCATTTTTCTGTCTTGCAGATGGATCCCGGACAGGATTTACTTCTCACTGCTCTCAGCGAGAGCGGCATTTGCCCAAACGACATCGGACTGTTTGATGTCGATTCTCAGGATGTCGCACAGCCCTCCACAACTCAGCAAGTGAGATGGGCCTCCCCTCACCGCCTTTTCTCCAGAACAAAACAACTCAAAGGTTTTGTTGTGTTAAAGGTGTTCCCGCGTGTCTTTCAGTCTATCTCAATCAGCGCCCTGGACGTCGGCTTGGGAACAGAGTCCGGGGAACTTGTCCGAACCGAGTCGCCATCTCCAGGCCCCGTTGTGACTATCAGGGTAAAATTAATTTCTGAAACAGATGTCCTTTTATATTCCCACTTGTACAGTGAACCCCCATTAATTGTAGGGGATACATTCCAGACCCCCCCAGGCAATAGGTGAAAATCAACAGTATTGAGAGACCATATACATATTTTTTTTGGTATTGTTTTACAGATCCCACATATTTTAAACATTTAAACTCATTGAAGCACACTTAACTATGCCTGAGTGCCTGTTTTTACTGTCACTGATGAGAAATGGGAAACCTATCGTATAACATTGCTTAGAAGAAACGGAAAAGAACACTCGCTTGCACAGTTCTCCAAGATCCCAAGTGTGCGTGCTTCAAGCTGTTTGTGCATCACTCCAAGTTAGTTTACTGTAAAACTGATAAAACCCTTAAAACAACTGCTTCTTTAACACACGGAGCAGCAAAACATAAAAACAGGTAGACAAAAACAGTATGTTCTTTGTGTTTGCCTTTTCTTGTTCTTGATTACACCGCATCTATCTTGCTCAGTGCTGCCTGTGATGTTTTTGCACAACGCAGTACTACACTGAAGATGCGCAACTCCAAATTCGGACTTGCCCGTACAATATACTGTAAAAATCCATACAAAATGATTCCTTAATAATCTACGAGTGGGGGTGTGTACAATGAACCACGATATAGTTGGTGTTCACTGTATAAATGTTTTTCCCCGTCTCGCAGCAGCACAAACCTCAGCCATCGACCACCACGTTTGTCTTAAATCAGCTCAATCAGCTACCGTCGCTCGGAGCGGCCGTGACCAAGCCGTCAGCCGGCAACCCCGTCAAACACACCATCACTGTCACTAAGGTGGTCCACGTCGCCAATTCCGCCCTGCGGGGCTCATCCACGCCCACCTCCACGAGCAACCCCCCCTCAGTGTCCACAGCTGTGCCTTCAAACCACGACCAGGTAAAAATCTTTCCCCCCCGCCCCCCTCCCGCCACCCCAGCTTTCTTCACATGTTCTCCTGTTGAACACAGATCCAGTTGAAAGACCTCCTCAGGGCAGGCAATGTAAAGAGTTCGGGCCTGAAGGGCAACAGTCTGGTGGAGCTCATGAAGCTCAAGCCACCGTCGGACATCGCCACGCCCGTAGCCACCGCCACGGGCCCCAGTAAGTTCAATGTGCACCTGAGATATATGTCGAGTTGACGCTACAATGATACCTTCAAGTGCCAACGCCCCGAACACTTGAATTGCAAGTTTTTGTTCAGTGACCAAGCTCGTAACTCAGTTTACTAAGCAATTTTCCACATTGAAATTACTTGAAATGCCATTAATGAGCTTCAGCCCCCGCCCCCCCCAAAAAAAACACCATATTTTTGTTACACAAATTTTAATAAATAATAACACTGTTGTATAAAAACAGACTAAAACATAGTTATATAAATAAACAAACTGGCTTTGTATAGTCTAATTACTGTACGTACTGTACTATATTCTTGTGTTGGATGTATGCATTCAAGGGGCGTGGCCTCGTGAGTGATGTCAGGAACTGGTGTCAGGTCAGCCGGTTAGTCTGTGTGTGTGATTGTCTGGGCGTGACTTGTGGGCTACACCAGCTCCTCGCGAGCGTTCTCATTTTGTATTTGACTGTCTCGTTCAACGAACGCTTGAAAGTGCATCTGCAACTGTGGCTCCCCTTGCCCTCATGCGAGAACATTACACTACCTTGATTGCTCAGTTTTTTTTTTTCCTCTTCACTTGAGTGATGGTGTATGTAAAGCCCGCTCGGAAATTTAATTTTGGCTTGCAAAAAATCAAACAAGCGACTCAAAATAAATTGGAGCACTTGTGGGACAAGGTACCACAATAATTGGGAACATGACCGAGAGTCTATCACTAACTCGGACTAACTCAAAATTAGTCAATAGTGGGGAAAAAAACCTTCTTGCCCGTAAATCTAAAACAACCCAATAAATGTCATTTTCAAAACTCAATTATTAATTCTCATGCCGCTGCGCAAACTAGTTCATTGCGGTGTTTATAACCTCGTATGATAGGACAGCCATAAACCGAGGAAACCCTGCAATTGTGAATCAAACACACTTTCACTGTGCCAGTTTGTGTTAATGAAAGGCGCACACAAGCCAACAACTTGAATACCTTCTACTCCAGATTTGAAAAGGACACTTTCACACCCCACACCCACCCAGCCACATCACCGACCACAATCACACCTCTGACTTCTGCATTAACCATCCACGAACAGGATGTGAGACGCATCTTCAAACAACAAAAGATTAACAAAGCGGCAGGCCCAGACCATGTGTCCCCATCCTGCCTCAAAGTCTGCGTGGACCAGCTCGCTCCAGTCTTCACACAGATCTTCAATAGATCTCTGGAACTGTGCGAAGTACCATCCTGTTTCAAACGCTCCACCATCATTCCAGTCCCCAAGAAACCTACAATCTCAGGTCTAAATGACTACAGGCCCGTCGCCTTGACATCTGTGGTCATGAAGTCCTTTGAACGTCTCGTGCTTGACCACCTCAAGAGTGTCACACGTCCCCTGCTGCACCCCCTGCAGTTTGCCTACCGAGCAAACAGTTCTGCGGATGATGCAGTCAACATGGGACTGCACTTCGTCCTAGAACAACTCGACAGTGCAGGGACCCGCGCGAGGATCCTGTTCGTGGACTTGAGCTCAGCGTTCAACACCATCATCCCTGAACTCCGTTCCTCCAACTCAGCGTCTCGCCTGCCATCTGCCAGTGGATTTACAGCTTTCTGACGGGCAGGACACAGCAGGTCAGGCTGGGGGAGGCCACCTCATCCACACGCAGAATCAGCACTGGGGCGCCCCAAGGTTGTGTCCTCTCTCCGCTGCTCTTCTCTCTCTACACGAACGTCTGCACCTCAACGGACCTGGCTGTCAAACTCCTGAAGTTTGCAGATGACACCACCCTCATCGGCCTCATCAAAGACTGTGACGAGTCTGCATATCGAGAAGAAGTGGAGCGGCTGGAGCTGTGGTGTGGCCGACACAACCTGGACCTGAACACGCTCAAGACTGTAGAGATGATCGTGGACTTCAGGAGGCAATCCTTCGCCACAGCTGCCCATCACGCTGTCCAGCTGCCTTGTCAACCTTCGAGACCTTCAAGTTCCTGGGAATTAGAGTCTCTCAGAACCTGAAGTGGGCGATCATAATCAACTCCGTCCTCAAAAAGGCCCAGCAGAGGATGTACTTCCTTTGGTTTCTGAGGAAGCACGGCCTGCCACAGGAGCTGCTGAGGCATTTCTACACAGCGGTCATTGAATCAGTCCTGTGTTCTTCCATCACAGTCTGGTTTGGTTCTGCTACAAAAAAGGACAAACTCCGACTGCAACGGACAATCAAAACTGCTGAAAAGATTGTCGGTACCCCCCTACCCACCCTTGAGGACTTGCACGCTGCCAGAACTAAGACAAGAGCGTGCAAAATCCTCTCGGACCCTCCACATCCTGCTCACCAGCTCTTCCAGCTCCTTCCCTCAGGTAGGCGCTACCGAACAATGCAAACTAGAACTAGGAGACATTCCAACAGCTTCTTCCCTTCTTGAACACCTGACCTAGAATTCCATTGAAACATGCTACCAATTATTTTTATTTTTGTCTTGAGTTTGTTGTTACATTTCTGTCGGGCCAATTATAGATACTTGTGCACTCACTGTAGTAGTCTCACCACGCTGCATAATTTGCATATCTGTTGTTGACCATTACTGGCCACTCATGCCAGAGTAGCTTCTGCCCCATTTGCACACTGACTGAGGAGTATCTGAAACATTTGCACAATCAACATTGTCCCAGATTATCGCGCTACTCGTCACTTTAAACTGCATACACTCCTTGAAGTCTCTGTGGCCTTTGCACAATGGTCATTGGACCGGACTATTGCTATATTAGTCATTGAAACTGCTCTAAGTGCTAGAGGACTCTGCATCTTTTTGCACAAATTGTCAAAACAATAAATTGTACCAGATAACTAGCAACCCTTTATTGCTCAGTGATTGTTTTTCTCAATGTCTTTATGTCTCAAAAGTGTTCTCTGTCAATTGACTGTCTGTTGTCGTACTAGAGCGGCTCCAACTACCGGAGACAAAGTCCTTGTGTGTTTTTTGGACATACTTGGCAAATAAAGATGATTCTGATTCTGATTATTCTGACACGGTCAGGTTCTATTAGGCCCGCCGCACACGGAACAACGCGGGCCAGTGTGACCGAACTGGACATTCGCAAGCAAATTAGTCAGAGACTCACACTAACCCTCGTGCACATACCGACTCGCTGCAACACCCATGATGTTCTTAGCGGGAAATAACGTTTTCAGGCACCACCTTGTTTGGACTGTATTTTTTTCTTTTAAATTGACCCACAAACAACATGTCACAAAGCAAGAAGCAATTAGCCTTCGTCGATGTAGCGAAACAGGGGAAACGGCCGATAATTAAAGGAGCGATTGTGGATATTTGAGAGGCGGTTGGCAATAATTATTCATTGACTGCACTCGTGCATTTCGGTGACAGAAACTCTCCTCGCTCTGCTTATTAGCCACTGGTACAAATGAGATTACAAATATTAAATTATTATTGAATAAAAGTATTATTGCAAAACACCATTGCACAACAATTCAGTCGTGTTTGGCTGCGCCGCTCGCTGTCAGGCGGACCTTTGACGTTCATAATGTCAGGGCTTGTACTGATTTCCAGCAGTTCAGATAAATTGGGAGAGTGGGCATCTCTCATTTACGTGTCAAGTGACTCATCCATGTTTGGGCTCCAGGTGAGATGAACAATGGCGTCAAGAAGGAAAACCCTGCGGCGAAGGAAAATGTCGTTAGAACCTGGAATAACGACGAGCTCAAAATGCATGCTTTTTCACATTCCCTGGTGAGTGAAAGACCCCACGCGATAGCGTCTTGAAAGCAGACGGGTATTTTTACCAGTTGTCCATCGTTGTGCAGAACGCGCCCGGGATGAGGGAGGAGGATGAGCCTGAGGAGGAGGAAGAGGAGGAGTTGGGTCATGCGGAGACTTATGCAGAGTACATGCCAATGAAGTGTAAGTATGGTGTTGTACCTTTCTGGACAAGTGGAGAAGGCCGTTGAGAATGTAAAGAAATGTAACCGTTTTTTGCCCAAAAATCTTTTTTGCTTCAATTGATGTTGTGCTGCTCCTTCTGGTGTGCGTGCCTTAGCCACACGGGGACAGTTTAAATCAGATACAGGGTTATACTGTACATGGAAACATCTCAGCTCGTCACTAAGCCTTAAGCCATTAATATTCATTAATATATTAAGTCATTCTTAGAAGGGGATAAAGAATACAAGGTTGAGTATTGTTAGAATGTCTGTCTACTTGTGTTGCTCCACAGTCTATGGCATTTTGTATTGTTTGCTAGCATTAAGCTAAATGGACTTGAGTGGGTTTCAATACAGAGTGTGTAATTCTCTTTATTTTCTATTTAGTTCGTATATCTCGGAACTTGTAAGTCGGGTCACTCGTCTCAAGGCACTATTGCATTTGAATTGCGGTTGTAAATGTTTGTCAGTGCATCTGATCGTGTTTAGTCCAGCAGGGAAGAAGGCCTTGCTAGCCCTCCACTGAGTGGTAGCGAGGTTTGGGGCCCAACCCTACCACTGAGTTGCACCCTGTCCCACACAGTGAAAGTTGGCCTGCGGCATCCCGACCCAGTAGTGGAGACCAGCTCCCTGTCCAGCGTGAGCCCGCCGGACGTGTGGTACCGCCTGTCCATCCCGGAGGAGGTGATCGATCGCGGCTGCCTGTCGGCTCTGCAGCTGGAAGCCATTACGTATGCCGCCCAGGTGCGTTGAGCGCCTCTCGCTCGACCTCGCCGATGTCGCACGTTTCTATTTTGACCGTTATCACATTTTGCCGGCAAAGCAACACGAGACGTTCCTGCCCAGTGGCGACCGAGCGGCCTACTTGATCGGCGACGGCGCCGGTGTGGGCAAAGGCCGCACCATCGCCGGGATCATCTATGAGAACTACCTCCTGGGCAGGAAGCGATCACTTTGGTAAATATGCTCAAGTGTCCTTGTGATCTTCTGTAAATTTACAAATAGAAAAGTTTGATCTCGGTTTCCTGTGTTTTAGGTTTAGTGTTTCCAATGACTTGAAGTATGACGCAGAGCGAGATTTGAGGGACATCGGAGCCAAGAACATTCAGGTCCATTCCCTGAACAAGGTACGATTCATGTTGTTCTTTTAGGGAGACGTAGCGGCCTAACTTTGTATTTGTATACAAGCAATTAAAAACAAGATTTTCTATGATACGACCCTCGTGAGGGTAAGCGGAACGGAAAATGAATGAATGTTCCCTTTAAGTTTTGGGACTCCACAATGAGACTCAACTACGTTTATTTTTCCAGTTCAAGTACGGCAAGATCTCCTCCAAACACAACGGCAGCGTGAAGAAAGGTGTCATCTTCGCCACCTACTCTTCGCTGATCGGAGAGAGCCAGTCGGGCGGCAAGTACAAGACCAGGTTTGAGCAGCTGCTCCACTGGTGCGGCGAGGACTTTGATGGCGTCGTATCCTTTCGTTCTGGTGCTCAACCTTCTTGCTGCACCTGTAGATTTGTGTTTCCTGAACTTAATTGAGCCAAGGCACATATTTTATATTGGAAAAATATCACGGCAAAACAAACAAAGTATCGTGAAATAATTATGCTCGTCTCAATTTACTCACAAATGTACTTAGTGGTAAGTCTGCGCGACAGTGGTTGGGAATCACTGGTCGAGAAGATAAGACTTTGGTTTGCGACGTTTCCTTAATCTGACCGTCCTCAGATTGTCTATGATGAGTGTCACAAGGCCAAAAATGTGTGTCCCATTGGATCATCCAAACCCACAAAAACCGGACTGGCTGTGTTGGAGCTTCAGAACAAACTCCCCAAGGCTCGTGTGGTGTACGCCAGTGCTACAGGTCAGTAGAAAGAGTGTGTGTGTGTGTGTGTGGAGGGGGGGGGGTTAAAGTTCCTCAAGAGGACGGCCAAGCATTGAAAGTACTGTATGTTCTCTCCTCTCACTAGGTGCTTCGGAACCAAGAAACATGGCATATATGAACCGCCTGGGCATCTGGGGCCATAAAACACCCTTTAAGGAGTTTGGGAACTTCATTCAAGCAGTTGAGCGCAGGTGATTGCGAAAGAGTTTTATATAAAAAAAAAAAAAAAAAAAAAAAAAAAAAAATCTTTAACCATCAAACAGCAAAATGTTTAACCAAACCATATTGTTCTGTTTACGAAAGTCTGCTATCTTAATGGGAAATGCCATAGACTGGTTAACAGAAATTTGCATATCTGTTCCAGTACTGTATTCCTCTGCGATTCATGGGAATAGGGAGCGAGCCCTGTAGTGAATAGCAAAAATCCATGAGTAATACTAAGGGCCCGATTAACACGTTAGTTTTCAAGAGGTCTCCAAATAGGTGAAATCATGAATATGCGGGGTAAGTCTTAATTATAAACCTTCAGAGTAGCAACACACAACGGCATAAACGACAAACAACAATACTCACCAGCATATTTTCTCTTTGCACTGTGGGAACAACAACTTATGGAACTTTTCTTGCTCTTCCATTAGCCCTCAGTCGTGTTCAACATTTTGTGGCACAATGTGGCACTACACTTTTAAGGCGCACAACTGAATTTGGACATGCCTGTGTACTGTAAAAACCCATAAAATAACAAGATTTGCTTCATCTGCAAACAATGAGACGGCCAGCATTTGTGCTACGCTAAGCACATTTTCATGGGTTCTCTCATTCAGGGGCGTGGGTGCCATGGAGATCGTCGCCATGGATATGAAGCTGAGGGGAATGTACATCGCGCGGCAGCTGAGTTTCACCGGTGTAACGTTCAAGATCGAGGAGGTCCCCCTGACTCAGCAATACATTCACATGTACAACAAGTCCGTCAGGCTGGTGAGTCCGCCGCCATCCTTTACCATCGCCACACCTTAGCTTGTGCAAATGTGTCAATTTATCTTGAAATCCCGCCGCATCCATCCGATCAGTGGGTGAGCGCCCGTGAGAAGTTCCAGCAGGCGGCCAACCTGATGGACGCCGAGCAGCGCATGAAGAAGTCCATGTGGGGCCAGTTCTGGTCAGCCCACCAGAGGTTCTTCAAGTACCTCTGCATCGCCTCCAAGGTCCGCAGGGTGGTCCAGCTGGCTAGGGAGGAGGTCCAGAATGGAAAAGTGAGACTTGACCCTTTAACCTCCTGCTCGATCAATCAGTAGAGCACATTAAGAAGGCAAATCAGATTTAAGGACTGTGGATGGATACATTTTACTTAGATTACTTACGCTTATTACTAACAGAAATTTTAATTAATGGACATATACTGTGCCCAATTACTGCACACTGGGCTTCTTTGTTTAACAAAACAAAAAAAAGCTCACCAGTTCCTCTTCGCAGTGCATTGTGATCGGTCTGCAGTCCACCGGAGAAGCTAGAACTCTGGAGGCCCTGGAAGAAGGAGGTGGAGAGCTTAATGACTTTGTATCAACCGCAAAGTAAGTAGTCCCTTGGGGGGGGTTGTCTTACACACCACTGAGATGCATTCACTTTCTTTGCTCGTGTCGCAGAGGTGTGCTGCAGTCCCTGGTGGAGAAGCATTTTCCAGCTCCTGACAGACAAAAACTGTACACCCTGCTGGGCATCGACCTCTCGGCCAAGAAGACCCCTTTGCCAAGTGACTCTGCATCCCAGCAAAAGGGAAAGAAAAGAAAAGGTATGGGAATTGAGGTTGTCATCTGTCTTTCAGACAGAAATGAAGATATGCGTGTTTTGGTTTCTCAAGCACTGGATATCCAGACCAAACAGAAGAAGAAGCCTCGCAAGCACGGGGGACTGTCAGGCACCAGCTCTGACGAGAGCCAGTCGGAGGAGTCGGACAAAGACTCGGCCAGGGACGGGGACAGCGACGACAGCTTCAAGTCGGTCAGCTCGGCAGACGAGGACGACGACTTCAACCCGTTCAGAGATGAGTCTGATGGGGAAGACGAAGATGGTAGGGACTTTATTGTGGAGGATATGGTCCGTTTTAAAGTGAAAATGTTTTGAAGTATTCCCAAAAACTGTTCTGTTTCTCCCTGTCAAGAAATGGGAGGCTATTGTAAAACATCTTTGAGGAAAGGAAAATATTCTTTCTCACAGTTCTCCAAATAAGAAGCCAAGTGTGCTTCCTTCAGGCTATTATTTTCTCATTCCCAGTTGTAGTTTATTTTAAAACTGATACACAAAATAAGAGAATTCAACATTTTATATTTATTTATGTTCAAACCTTCTAATTTTGTGTCGTGAAAGTCTGCTAGCTTACCGTTATTGTGAACTTTCATATATGGGCTAACGGTACTTAGCATAGATGTTACGGTAATTACAAACCTTAAAACAACTGCTACTTTAACAACACATGGAGCAGTAATACAAACCGCATATAACAATACTCACAGGGATATATTTTCTCTGCTCTGTGTGAACGACTCTTACTAGTTGAGGATCTTCTCTGGTTCACTGTACAGTACCAACATGGTGAACGTCTGATTTCCTGCCTTTTGTTCAGATCCCTGGCTCGTCAGAAAGGAGCCCAAGAAGAGCAAAGAGAAACAGAAGAAGAAAAAGTATAGGAAGAGCATCGATCCCGACTCCATTCAAAGTGCCTTGTTGGCGTCGGGCGTGGGCTCCACTAGACCAGCTTTCACCGCACCTGTCACCCCCACGCCTACAGCAGGTAAACGCCAGCCCTTTAACTGAATTGCACTTTAATTTACATTTTTGGGGAAGGATTATTAAACGCACGTGGTTGTGCAGTCAAAGTAGAGCCCGAAGACAGCTGCCTGACGAGTCAGGACGCCGTGGAACACGCTCAGAAGATGAAGAGGGACCTCCTGGAGAAACTTGAGGAGCTGGCCGAGGAGCTGCCGCCCAACACGCTGGACGAACTCATCGACGATCTGGGAGGACCTGAAAATGTTGCTGAGGTAGAAAATACAGAATTTGAGCTAACATTGCTATAAGCTTGGTCAGGGTGTGTACTATTTTATATGAAAAACCTTACCACGACTTTAAAAATTGGGTACATTTTTGTGAGCGTCAGTAATCACTATAAAAATGGTTCAAGCTTTTTTCTCGTCCTAATGGTTATATTTAGTTGAAGGGCTTAAATTCTATCCAAGTGCCCTTAAATAGTATTTGTTTGTTAAACCTGCAGATAACCTGATCCTGTTTTTTTTTTTTTTTTTTTTTTTTTTTCCCCCAATCTTTTACCATTATTTTCTATGAAGACAGGTCAATTTTGACTCACAGTAAAACAGAAATGTTGCGCTCATCCCTATCCTTGCCTGCCTTTCTCAAGATGACTGGTCGCAAAGGCCGCGTGGTCAGCAACGACGACGGCACCATAACGTACGAATCTCGCTCGGAGCTGGACGTACCCGTAGAAATCCTCAACCTGACTGAGAAGCAGCGCTTCATGGATGGGGAGAAGGTAAAGACCGACTTTTTGGAATAGCAGCTTACTAGTTGCACATTAGTCTTATTGATTGTTGCCACCTCTCGCCACCTAGCACATAGCCATCATCTCTGAGGCGGCCAGCTCGGGCATTTCGCTGCAAGCCGACCGCCGGGTCAAGAACCAGCGGCGTAGAGTCCACATGACGCTGGAGCTGCCGTGGAGCGCCGACCGAGCCATCCAGCAGTTCGGTGAGTACAGCCCAGACTCGCTGCAGAAACCCTCTGCTGCTGCCTCTGTGACTTCATATCGTATGACTCACTGTTGCTGTGTAACCCGCAGGAAGAACTCACAGGTCCAACCAGGTCACGGCTCCTGAGTATGTCTTCCTTATCTCCGAGCTGGCCGGCGAGCAGAGATTTGCCTCGATCGTGGCCAAAAGATTAGAAAGTCTTGTGCGTGAATACTTCATTATTATTCCAAACATTGTGTTGGACTTTAAATGTCAAACTGACTGTCTTGTGCTCTCTCCAACAGGGGGCGCTCACGCACGGAGACAGAAGAGCAACAGAGACTCGAGATCTCAGCAGGTTCAACTTTGACAACAAAGTAAGCACAAGATGCCCTGAAGTTTCAAATTTGAACCAATTTTACTCGACAGACAATTCTAAATTTCAGAATCTTTAGGTTTTGTCGTTGCATGTGGGCGGAGCATGGCGGCAAGGTTGGGTCACCACCATAAAACATGAAATTCTAATAGCGCCACTTAACACGGTCACTAACGTCTTAAAGTGATGTCTTAAGAGTCATAGAAGTTCCTTACCGGTAACAATGTTTTATTATTCCACTGTGTACTCAGGTGTGTACATTTCTCATTGCAGTACGGCCGAAATGCTCTGGAAATCGTGATGAAGTCGATAGTGAAGCTCGACACGCCGCTTGTGTCCCCGCCCTCGGACTTTAAAGGAGATTTCTTCAAAGGTACGATTCTTTGGAAATTATAAAACATAACAGTTAACCCCCGTTTATCGCAGAGGATACATTCCAGACCTGCCAGTGATAGAGGCCCAGAAACATTTTCAGTTTTACCCTTCCCAGACAATTTTAAAACATTTTAAATTGTTAAAATGCATTTTTTATTAAAACACTCACTGTATTTCTTAGTGCTCGGTCTCGGTCTCTCGCTGACAAGAAATGGGAGACTGTCATATATCATCACCTTGAGGAAATGAAGACTCTCGCTCCCTTAGTACTCCAAATAAGAGGCGAAGTGTGCTTGCTTCAAGATTTTTGTCACTCCAGTTAAATTGTACTTTAAAACTGACGCATTAAACAAAGGAGAATTAAACATTGTATATTTACACAACAACATTTTCAACCAAGTCATCATATAATTTCATCTGACAGTCCTCTAACCTCATGCTAACTTATCATGCTAAACCATACAAAATACCATAGACGAGCTAACTGAAATGAGCATAGATTCCATGTTAATTATAAACCTTCAAACAAATATTATAACACACACGGAGCTGCAATACACACAGAGCGTACAACAAAAGAGACTCCAACATTGAATATTTAAATACCAATGTTTCACCAAACCACATCATTTGGTCTAATGAAAGTCCGCTAGCTTAATGCTAATATATAATGCAATATACCATACATAGACAGGCAAGCGGGAAGTAGCATATAAAATTTTGCAGTTAATGTGTTTTCTAGCCCTATGGGCCAGATAGGACCACCCGATGGGCTGGTTCTGGCCCGCGGGCTGTACATTTGACACCTCTGCTCTCATGGTTGACATTTTTGTTTAGATGTTCAGAGAGGCTTGATAGGTGTTGGCCTCATTAATCTGGAGGACCGATACAACGCACTGTCGCTAGACAAAGGTAAGCTTCACAACTGGAAAGCATTACTGTACGATTCTCTTGCTGGTGTTTGCTTTTCCATACATTTAATGTGACCCCCTACTTTTACCAACAGACTATAACAATATTGGGAAGTTCCTCAACCGAATCCTTGGCATGGAGGTCCACCAGCAGAACGCCTTGTTTCAATACTTCTCCGACACGCTGGCGGCCGTCATCCAGGAAGCCAAGCGGAGCGGCAGATTCGACATGGGCATTCTCGGTGCGTTTCTCCCCTCCCACCTTTAAATGTTTTGTTGTTGTTGTTGACAACGAACAATGCAGCTCATTCCGCTTATTAGATCTCGGCTCTGGTGATGAGAAGGTGAAGAAGATGGACTGCAAGAAGTTCCTGACGCCGGGCTACACGGCATCCGGCCACGTTGAGCTCTTCACGGTAGGCTCCTGTCAATGCGTTTGTGGTGAGAAGTAGCATATAAATACTTAAATTACAGAACTTAAGTAGATTTTTCAGGGATCTGTAATTAACTTGAGTATTTTTTCTGACGGTTTTTACTTTTACACCTTTTTACTCCTTACTTTGTCAAAATACACTTGTTACTTTTTTCCACCTATGGTTTGCAGCACGATGTAAAAAAAAAAAAAAAAAAAAAACGCTAACAGAGGGAAAGTCAGCTGATTTTCCCCATCCATGGCCTCATTTAACAGAATTGTTTATCAGCTGCAAGAATTATTTGTGGCTAATACGTTGTCTTGTGCCAGCTTTAAAAAAAAAAAACACTAGCTTGTGGCGTTCAAACATTGTCTAATCTAAAAAAAAAAAACACACACACACAAATAGTGTATTTTTTATCATGAGATAATTTAGGATTTTTTTTGTCAATTATCAAAGTTAGCAACACTAAAAACAGTTGTTTTGATGGCATGAAAAACTGAGCTTAACGCTAGCTGGCTTTTTCGTTGTTTTTTAAAAAACAAAAACTAAATCTCGGCGGCGTGGGACAGACATCTCTGAGACAGGCAACACGTAATGCCCGGATCAGACCACAAGACAAATTTGCTTTCACGATTGCACTATGTCAAACTACTGCAATAAAATCTTGTATTCCGATACCACCACATCATCTCGTTTTTTACGATTATCGGGCTTTATCTTGTCAACTCAAATACGACCGGATACACTTGTTACCGTGGTGATGACAAGAAGAGTGGATCGCGCCGACTGTATTATGGGAACAAAATGGGGGGAAAACGTGTGTTGGTTGTCACCGGTGCTCAGGACAGGAAAGGACGTTCTTTTGAGGCTTGCTTGAGGAATGTTCACGTACTTTTGATACGATACGGCTCGCAAGCAGGGCAACAAAACGTTATGTAGCCTAGCAAGCGAGTGGTAGCACGAACGGTTGGACGTAAACATGCCACCGTTCCGTGGAATCATGCTCTAAAGTTTCTGTGTGGGTGAAGTAATTTAATTACAATAAAGTAATTTAATTACAGTAAGTTGGCCCCCATTATTTCTGTCATGTAATGTTGGTTTGACCCGACCGATTAGAATACATGATATGACAAGAGCAGTGATTTGCAACTTTTATGGAGCCAAGGAACATATTTTACAAAATCTCACGGCACACCAACAAACAAAAATGTCACAGAAAGTGGATACATTAATTACTGGATTTACTTCCTGCCATCTAATAGAAGACCATTAATTTGTTCTGTCCGTCACTATGCCTCACTGGCATAAATAGATGAACAAAGATAAATTATTGTAAAAAAAAATGTGAGCAATTAAGTACACAAGTATATACAGTAAAAGAACAGGTCATTTAAATAGACACATTGCTCAATCTTGTGATCGGATCTGTGATCGGTTATTGTTTTTTTTAAACTCTCTGATCGGCCCCAAATAACCTGATCGTGTAAAGCCTACTGTAAGTATTTTGTGTGAGTACTTTTGCCACCTCTGGGGTTGAATGACGTGAGGTTGCCTGATGTGTGTTGTCTTCGGTATGTGCGTGTGTGGGCAGGTAAGCGTGGAGCGAGGGATGTCCTGGGAGGATGCAACGCACGCCTGGGCTGAGCAGAACGGACCAGATGATGGATTCTATGTGCAGGTATGCTAACTTATATAATAAATAGAGGTAGTAAATGGAAGAAAAGAAAACCAAGTGACTTTTAAGTCACATCACACATTCAGCGTGCGTGTGCTTGACTCTTTCAGTCACGGAACAACAAGAAGACGGCCATCCTGGTGAAGGAGGTGAATGCAAAGAAAAGACTCTTTCTGGTCTACCGGCCCAACACGGGCAGGCAGCTAAAGCTGGAGACGTACGCCGAAATCAAGAAGAAGTTTAAGAAGGTTCCCGGAAGCGATTTTTACACAAAGAATTTGGCATACTTTATGAGGTGCTGTTTAGAAGGGGTGGGGAAAAAATTTTTTCTTGTTTTGTCAGGTCCTGTCAGAAGATGCCAAGCAGCACTGGAACGAGCAGCACACATCGTCGGCGAAGATCTGTTCGCATGCTTTCTGGTATGCATGTCAAGTATGCATGTACTTGCATAGTATGTCTGCACTTGACAATTGGATTGTGAACAATATTGCAGATGGCTGTCATTGTGCTCTTTGCGTCCGCAGGCGGGGCAACTGTAGGAAGGCTTCGATGGGGCTGCAGTGCGAGATCGGCCTGCGCTGCCGCACGTACTACGTGCTGTGTGGCTCGGTGCTGAGCGTGTGGAACGAGTTGGAGGAGGTGCTCACGCCCGTCAGCGGCACCAACGTCAAGGTGCAGATCGTACGCCTGCGCACCGAGGACGGCCAGCGGATAGTCGGTGAGTGCTTCGGCATGGGGCCGCATGCATTTGACTTTTCCTCTCAACATGGGCTCCCTCCAAATTTTATATACACCAAATTCCTGGAATTCTTTCGAACCTGGTGATGAAGAGTTGAAGACTATTGTCATACTTTGTCTCCCGCACTCTTGTAGGACTGATCATTCCGGCCAACTGCGTGTCGCCGCTGATGCACAAGCTGTCCACGTCGGACCAGTTCCAGCAGCTGGCCGTGCAGGAGCAGCACAAGAGGCAGCAGCTGCACCCCCAAAGTCTGAGCCACGCAGCCAATACATAGTGGCAAGACGAGCGCGTCAAAGCGGACTGGTGTACATACAGAGGAACTGTTTCAGGGTTTTTTTTTTTTTTTAATTATTATTCTCTTAATTTGGAAGACTCGCTATCACCTCTCCTTCCGACGGGGGTGATGTTTTTCGTCCTCTGACATTCAGAGTGGAAGATGCGCGACGGACACCCCGCCACACTGGAAACTGACCGCTACGTTACAATCCAAGAATAAACCCTTCAGACTTTAACGTTGATCCTTGTTTCATTTCCCGCGATTCTCCTTCTCTGTCTGAGAAGCATCCTGGCTGCGAGGAATGTTTCGTTTGACGTACGCTACTCGGTACTCAAAAAAAGTTCGGGATGTTGGGCATTGGGTTGAAATTCAAAATAAAACTAAAATGGACTGTAACCTTTAGAGGTTAACTTAATTTCACCTTTAAAGTTTTGAATGCCCGTCCAACTATTCAGTATATTCGACAAGTATGTTTTTTTAACACGGGAGGCGTGGGAGATGCTCTCACCCAGCTCGTCTGTGAAATTCAGATTTGTAAACCACTGATCCCTGTAGATGGCTGCGTTGCATCGCTCTGGATTCCGCTGAGTTATGGAGTAGATTATGAGGAAGAGATGCCAACATAGAAGTCGCACAGGTTTATGCACCTCACACTTGAAGAATATATGTATGGTATGAACAGTATGTGTTGTGATAATAGAAATTGTTGCGAGGGTGTGGAAAAAGTGACACAGCTCATTGAGTGAGTGGCAAACTATGGTCTTTGTGAGAACGGCAAGTTGTACTGAAACATTCTACAGCTGGACATTCAAAAGTTTAGAGAATGTCAAATTAAGTTTTGTGCATGTTAGGTTCATACTGAAACTTCACCCGAAAGCCAAATATCCCTAACTTTTTTTGTGAGTAGTGTCGTAAGCTTGTCAAACGGCAGCCTGCCTCAACATTTAAAACTTACTTCCTGTCTTGACAAGTTGGATGAAGTGTCGTAAAGTCTGCATGGAAAAGGTTGAAACTCATGACCTGTCCCCTTTTTGTTTTTTTGCCGTCTTCTTCTCAGGTCTTAGGACATTACAGCTCATTCCGTGGTCAAAGATGTTCTCCCTCCCTGCCTTCTTTGTCAACCACTTGTGACCGAGAAGGACACCACCACATCTGCTAGCGGACAAATAAATGAAATGTTCTTGGTTGAGAGATGCAACTCAAGCAAATGTTGATTTTTGTACATTTTTGTATTAAAAAAAAAAAGGGTGTCTTGGTATTTAAATGACCTGTTCATAACCTCAAAGCTGTACTTCTAGTTTGGCCTTTATGGAAAGCCGTTTGAGCATTTATTCGATATCTCTGATCGCCATCTTAGGTCCATGTACTAGTAAACTGTTTGCTAACTGGTAAGACATTTCAGTGCACCAGTACAGCTGTTACTAATAATTGCCCCCCCACCCACGCACCACTATTAGCCTACTTGTACACGATTAGACGTTACTAGTTAACTACTAGATTCAACTAGTAGTTATGTCACACTATTAGCACCAAAATACCCAAGGTAGTTTCACCTCAGTAATGTAGTTGTCCTACTGGTGCAGAAATGTCATTTAGTCGAAAAAACATTACTAGTAAGTGGTTCTACTACTCTGCCCTTGTTGTTATACTTGTGCGTTCAATTGTCTTTGTGGTGAGGACAAAGAGTGTACTAGTACATGGACCTGAAGCAGGATAATTATGGAGAGCTGTATAAGAACTTATACGGATATCCTTTACATCCACCTTAGGATCTATGTATTACTATGTTCTTGGTTCTCAGTCGTAGGGCAACTGCATCTTACTAGTGAGGCAAAACTGCACTAGTTAACAACTGTGCTACTACTACCTTAGCGAGATTAAATTCTAGTTATTAACATCTAGTGCTTGACCAGTACTGCGCCGTTGTCACAATTTTGCCTCACCGGTAACATAGTTATCCTAGTATGCCAAAGTTTTCCTAGTGAGGACGAGTGACCATGAGCTAGGTATCAAGTATGTTGAATACATTTGCAACGCCCAAGTAGGGTATTGAATAAATGCTCAAATGACTTTTCACAGGCCTTGGGTGATGTTGCGTTCATGGTCTGTGGGGGGTTTGGAATGTCAGCGAAATCATTTCTTGCTGACAACACTCAATAAAGCTTGATATACAGTACTTGTACTTCAATCCTTTGTCAAATTGGTTTTATTTTCATCTTTACACATTGTCCGGTGCCTCAAAATGGGTAGTGGGTAAGTGTATGGAAGTTAATAAAATTTATTGACAGATAATAGAACAAATGCTATGTTTTAGTAGGTATGTCCTCTAAATTGAATCGAGCTGAAAAGGTCATGTAGTTTTCTTTTTTTTTAGTAACATGCAAACTAAATGTAATTAAATGTTTTAAGTCCAAATTAGATTAAAATAGATTTTGGCATCTAGTGAAGTTTTTTTCATTATATATGAAAATGAAATTCAATTGTTTATAGAGTCAAAATTGGGTCAAATAAGATTTTGCCATCTAAAAATTTTTTTTAAGGAATCAAATTGTGTCAATCCATATTTGGCTATATTTAAAAAAAAAAATTCTTCTTAAGTATAATTTCACTGTTCAAGAGCAGTCAAGATTGGTTTCAGCCATAATATATGGGAATACCCTTAAAAACGATTTCAGAATGGATACTAATTTAAGTGTAATTCCATGTTTTACTGGAGTCCAAATTGGGTCAACCCATAAGATTTAATTGCTTTCTAAACAATGTTTTTCATAATAGATGCAACTTTTAGAAATGTCATTTTTTTTCTTGGGGTTAAACCCAAAATGTTTTGGCATCTACTAAACATGTTTTATTGAAATCAGCTATTATTATGAAATAAGTGTAATTCAATGTATTCCTGGAGTCAAAATTAGGTAAAATAGTGTTGTGGCATTTTGAAAAAAAAAATATCATAATAAATGCCAATTCAAGTAAATCAATGCTTTATTGGTGTCAAAAATGGATCAAACCATTTGTATGTGACCCAGAGGTGGACACAAATGTAATTATTTCACCCAAAAAGTGATTAATCCAAAAATAATTACTCCATCCCTGTCTCTTTATTAAATTAGGAAATCCGAAAAAAATGTCAAATGAAAAAATATTACGATGTGCCCGAACAAAGCGAGCACAAATGTGACGTCAAAATACTTAAAATTGCTTCCCAAGTCGTCTAAAGTGACCCAAAAGCGCGGCTCAACTTTGCTCTAAAATGTGCTCCAGGCTCCGTCCAAACGTGCCGCTTTTGGCCGACAAAAGTGTGTCTTTTCGGGGCTTTTCTTTCACCGGGGCTCGGGTGCCTGGCTGGGTGTCAACATCCAGTGACGGCCATGTTTGCCGGCGCCGCCGTAAACAACAAAAAAAGTGGGAGACAGACGCCTCGTTGAATGTCGGGTCATTTGGATTTCTTTCATTTACAATGTCTCTGGGAATGTCTTACAAGCCCAATGCCCACCAGCACACTCCGGGAACTTCGGGGAACCAGGGTGAGCACAAAATGACCGAGTGGGTCCCGGTGTGTGGCGGTTAAATCGACGCTTAAATTCGGGGGGTTCTCGGAGAATACCTGAAGAGAAAGCCCCGTGTGTGTGCGTGGAGTTTTTTTTTCTGTCCGGTTACATATGTCGGGTCACATCCTGGGAGCTAGGCTAATTCGTAGCCGCCATTATTACGAATGTCGACGAGGGGGAGAAAGAAAAAGCTCGACGAATTCGGACTCGACCGGGGCGAAGGCGGCGTCGGCTTCTCGCGCGAGGTTCGCCGGCGTCCGGGGTCGCGCTCCCGGCCCGGGTGAGCACATTTTAAGCGGCGACATAAAAAAAAAATGTATCGGTCGTGTCTCGTCGAGGAAGCCTCGCTGCGCTTCCCCCTCCATGATGCTCCCCGGCTACGAGCTGCTTGATTGATACACGCCGACGAGAGGCGCCTCTTTGCGGACATCTGCCGACGGAGGCCGGCTACTGCAACCTTATGAAAGTAGTAGTGTTTCACATAACTTGAACGTTTATACCCCAAAAGTACTTAGCTCCCCAAGTACCACCTTAATGACCAACATTAAAATTAAATAACGTAGGCCCAAAAAAAGTATTTTTTTTCTTAAAAACTCTGTTTAATATTATTGTAAGCCATAGGAATATTATGCAGTTCTTGACTATACAAAGATAAAAGTGTTCTTAAATAATGATTGAATTAATGTTTTGCACATCAGAGTGGAAAATTGCACCTAAATAAATGTTTTAAAACAAAAAGATTAAATGCACAAGCATTGAACTTAAAAAGTTAAATACAACTGTACTGTACAGCTGTACTGAGGCGGTAATTTATTCGTGTACCACTAGAGAGAGCCCACATACCGCTAGTGGTATGGTACCACACTGCAATTTCATTATGTATTTCTTTTCCCCCGTTGAATTTATTTTAACATTGAAAAAAATAAGTGCTAGGAATTTGATGGTTTTTAAAATTCAGTTGGATTTTGCTAGACATTTTCAGGCTTAGAAATTCAAATACACCATTTTTTAAAAAATAGAATATTTGGTCACGTCAAATTTGCTTTCTCTGTACTCTGATTTTAATCTAAAAAAAAATAAATAATAATAATCCAACAGTTGGCAGCCTCCAGTCATCAGCCAACCTGGCCCAGTTGCAGTCCTACAGGCCTCTGCTGAGCGACTACGGGCCCCCGTCTCTGGGATTCTCACAGGTAACACCAACACGCAACCTTTCTGTTACTAGTTTCCCAAAATTCATTGGACGGGTATGGGCCAAGTATGGCCCCATACAGCATTTACATTATCAAGAGTCCTTTTAATATTCGTTGCATTCATTTAGATATTTTATCCCAAATTGTTAAGTTATTTTTTAATTCATTTTGCTCTGTATATAATTTGTCAATAAATTTATTGTAAATAAAAATATTAGTTAAAAAAAAATATTTTGGATATACATTCAACATTTTTTTTTTTTTTTTTTTTTTTTACAGTTTGAGCAACAGTAACACGGCTAAAATATAGGAAAATATAAAAGATGTACTTAAAGAAGGATTAAATAAAAATGTATTGCACATATAAGTTAAATAAAAAAGTATACAAGCCTGAGTTTGATTCGTTCTGTGATCACACTCCTAACTCAAAACATTTGTATCTCAAATTGTCTTTCCCCATTGAAATGAATGGAAATGACATTAATCTGCTCAAGCTTCACCGCCCCAAAAAAAAAAAAAAAAATGTCGTACCGGTAATGTGTTTTTTAAATAAGGCTCTAAAATAGCACCGTATAATGTTGTACTTTATAAAAACATACGACAATAACATCATTAAATATAATGTAAAGATTCATTATGATTACTTTATTGCGGTGCCTTCTGGTGTGCGCGACTTGGTCAATGGGCGGCAGGATCATACAGTCATGCAGACACAAACGAAGAAGAGTTTCACAACTACTGCAACTAACTTAAGCTAACGTAAGCTGCAGCTGTATGAGTTGTTTTTCACAGAGGATAGAGAATATATACGTACCATGAACCGCACTTTGAGAATCAAACTAAAGGTCTATTTCAACTGGAAATGTTGGTGAAATTCTGAACGGTGGCCACTTCTCTCATTGGTCTAGTTTGGCGTTTCTCTCAATTTGACTTTTCCAGGGCTTGACGGGCAGCCAAGTGCCTCAGAACAAATACGCCGAGCTGCTGGCTATCATCGAGGAGCTGGGCAAGGAGATCCGCCCCACGTACGCCGGCAGCAAGAGTGCCATGGAGAGGCTCAAGAGAGGTAAAGTTTTCGATAGTGGACTGGACAACAGTATATAGTTCACTAAGAAAGTCCACTACAAATCCTTACGTAGTGCTTTGGGAGTAGGGAATGATTCCGAACGCAGTCGCTTTCATTAGTTCATAAGCTATGCTGTATACATTTACCAACCGTCAATGTCGTTGGTTCTTTCTACGTCTTGGCAGGCATCATCCACGCCCGCGGCCTGGTGCGCGAATGCTTGGCAGAGACTGAGAGGAACGCCAGGTCCTAGCGACAATCACACATTCCGTGCAACCAGACTCCACAATGCGCGTCTTTAAACGAAAGAAAAGAAAAAAAAATATTTCAAAATTCAACTTGCATGTCATGTCCGAAGTGGAGGGAGGCGTCTCGACTCCGTTTTGTGCGAATGAGTCCAACTCTCAATTAGTTTCCCATTGCCCACTTTTGGGGATCTTGGTTTCTTGTTTTTCCTTCCTTAATTTTGCATGCAAAAAGGGTAAAAGTGTAGACGCCACGTCTTGTACAGGGGTTAGACTTCTTTTTGATATGAGTGACTGAGTGAGTGAGTGTCAATTCATTCGTGTTCAGGTTGGTTTTGCTATCAAAAGAAAATGCTGTTACTTGCATCTTTGTATGTATTTATTACACAGTGTAATAAATTGTATTTTCAATACAGTTGTCCTGGTCAATCCTTATGTTTTGCTTTCATAGCCAGAAAGCTACAAATGACAATTTTTGAATTTTGGTGAGAGATGCGGGTTACACCCTGTCCTGGTCGCTGACCAATCCCAGGGCCCATATAGACAAACAAGCAGTCATTCACAAGATGAGATTTGAACCCTGATCCTGGCAACTTTTGAGGCAGACGTGAAAACCACTTTTCACCGTGCTCTTCTGATTCAGGTTCATTATTTTGTCCCACTGCATCTAAATGATACAGTCCACCAATCACATCCGAGGTTTATAACAATGTACCGGTAGGTCATTTTAGCAGCCAATCAGCGCCTGGCTAGCATCTCCCTGACAAATATGGATGACAGGACGACGCTCGTAAACTGGTAAGGTTAACTCATGTTGTGTGCACTACATTCATGCTTCCATTTACGTAGTTAACATTTTTAACTGCTTTACTGTCCCTCCAATGCACATTAACCGTTTCTTGGCTAGCGTCACCCGTCAGTATGGCGTTATGAGAGACTAGTTAGCAAGCCTTTAGCATGCTAACGGAGCCCGCCGAGCTCAAGTTAACCACAACAAGCTCGCGACGTCACCCGACAGTGGTGACCGAATCTGGCGCACCTTGCCCCGGGTAACGTCTGCGCCATCTACCGCTGGGTAGGTGACACTTCTAGGGGGTAACGTTTAGCTGTCACCTGTTCATATAAGGTCATACACTAGTTGCCAGATATATGGTCAAGACATATATACCTGTACATGGTGGGCCAAAGTAGGGATACACTTTTTACGTTTTTTGTTTTTGTATTTTAAAAGTTATTATTTTTAAACAGTACCGTACCCTAAATAATGGCAAATTATGTCAGTTAAGAACAGAGCCATTGGATTCTAGCAGTATTAGAAAAGTACAGAAGGAAGGCATAGATAGTCATTGTAAGCAAATGAAGGAAATATGCAAAATAAAATGCAGGTCTGAGGGAATGAAGGAAGGACATCAGGGCACAATGGAAGGCAGGAGGGAAGGAGATCAAGAAGGAAAATTGGAAGGAAGGATGTCAGGAAGAAAAGTAGGAGGGAGCAAATGAAGGAAGTCAGAATTTTTGGCCAACCCTGTATGTCACCATTGACTCCCATTTTATCACAGAATAAATTAATTTAAAAAAGGGTAAAATGTTGCATGGTTGGAGCCATGTGATACTAAAAAGAACTTAAAACTTGTTAATGATTGATTTACTTGTCATTTTGTTGCAAGGTGTCAGAGTTCCCCCCACCTCTGCACGGGCCCTTAAACATGTCCACAGATGACAGCGTCTCTGAGGACGTGTCCAGCTCTGGGCCGCGGAGCCACTGCCGGGCCAGTGGCGAAGGCGGCAAGGAGAGCGAGGTGTCCCCGCTGTCCTCCGAGGCCACCACGGCCTCGGGGCTGGGGGTCTCTGAGGGCAGATGCTCGGCCTCCCAGACCACGGGGGGCACTGTGGCCAGCCAGACCGTCAAGAGCTCACCGGCGCACAAGATCAGGTGCGGCGTTTGGCCCGGTTGCCCATCTTAACAGCTCTTCAATGCTCAAACACAAGAAAATTCAGCCGCAGAAGCCAAAGTCAGCAAGCAGTGGAAAATCTGCCACGCATGTCTATCATGAGTAGACCCACAAAACAAGAACCTATGCCTGAAAAGACACAGGAAGTTAGCCCTTTTGGTTCAAAGGTGCCATTTTAGGGTTATGCAGACCATTTTCAAAGTACCCCAGATTTCCCCCAAAATTAGATTTTTGCGTGGAGAAAATTCTGCCCCTGAAGTCAGTTTCACCTAGCAACATGAAATTCAGTTGGCATGTCTATCTGGAGTCGAACCGCAAAAAGGTCTCGAAAAGACAAGACTGAAAAGACACTGCAAGTCTGCCATTTTGGTTCAAAGCAGCTATTTTATAGTAGATTAGGCCATTTCCTGGGCCCCCCAGATTTTTGGAAGAATTCAGCCCCCGAAGCCAGTTTGACTTAGAAGCATCAAATTTGGTGGACTTGTCTATCACGAATAGACCCATAAAAAAGTCTCAAGAAGCCTAGGCTGAAAAGACACAGGTAGTCTGCCATGTTGGTTCAAAGTGGCCATTTTGGGGTTATGTTGTTGTCAAAACAAATGCCTGAAAAAAAGCACAAGAAGTCAGCCATTTTTTTTCAAAGCAGTTGTTTTATGGAAATCTGGGCACCTCAGATTTTGGGGAAAATTCAGCCCCTCAATCCTGTTTTACTTGACAGCATGAAATTTGGTAAATATGTGAATTATGAGTAGACCCACAAAGAAGTCTCAAGAGCCTATGCTTGAAAAAGCACCGGAAGTCAACCATTTTTGTTCAAAGCAGCCATTTTAGGGTCATTTTAGCAATTTCCTGTGCCCCCCAGTATTTAAAAAATAATTCCGATTCCAAAGCCAGTTTCTCTGGCCAACCTAAAATTTGCTTAACATGTCTATCTATCATTAATAGACCCACAAACAAGTCTCAAGATGAACCCATTCCTGACATTTTGGTTTGAAGCATTAGTTTCATGTTGCTAAGGGGAGATTTTTCCCAACCAAGTCAAACTCATCAGATGTCATGGTACATAAGCAAAGTATATGATGCTTTTCAGGGGACTGTGTCTGAGCGCAGAGGAAGATGCGTTCACTCCAGGCAAGAACCTCCCGTTTATTAACCCGAGCTCCCTGGAGACCCTCCGAGCCCTGGTGGAGGAGATACGCAGCGGCGGTGAGACGGACCCGCAGGTCTGGAAGGACTGCGAGGTGCGGCGGCACAGGCCGACTCACGACTCCATTAACCCGACGTCTCGCTGAGCACTATCTTCTGGTTTTGTCCCGGTTACCTCAGGGCCGATGGCTGCATCTGTTTCAGCTGGTGGAGAAGCAATACCAGGAGCAAATCCTCGCGCAGCAAGAACAGTACCAGTGCCAAATACAGGTACCCCTTTCAACAAAACTAAGAGGATATCCTCTTAAGTGTGATCTGTTGTGTTCATTAATCCGTCCCGCCAAACATTTACATGATCAAGAATTCTGTAATATTAATTGCATTATTTTAGCCATTTTTTCATGTAATATGTTCATTAAAATTAATACTTTTTAAAATCTAATGTAATTAATTGTAAATAATTAAAAAAACATTACTACTATAAACAGTATTAAATGTGGTCTTTATACACAGGATTCAATTTTTTTTTAATTACAATGAAAATAATTTCTAAATTATTTTATTATTGAATAACTAGTTTATATGCATGTTTATCAGTTTTATGTATTCAAATAAGGTTAATTTTAATCAAATATATTTTGATTAATAACATTAAATACATGTAAATTTATTGTTTTATGTATTTATTATTTTATTAGTTATAGTCAAATTAATAAATACAAATCTGATCATTACAAAATCATAATCAATTACTTAAATATAACCTAATTCTAATTCCATCCATCCATTTTCAACACCGCTTATCCTGGTTAGGGTTGCGGGACGCTGGAGCCTATCCCAGCTGACTTCGGGCGAAAGGCGGACTGCACCCTGAACTGGTCGCCAGTCAGTCACAGGGCACATATAGACACAGACAACCATTCACACTCACATTCACACCGTCACTGAGTGGGAACTGAACCCACGCTGCCTGCACCAAAGTCAGGCGAGTGTACCACTACACCATCAGTGACTCTAATTCTAATTAATACATGTAATTTTTTTTATTAGAAGCAACAAGTTTACACATTACATTTTCATTTCTGTGAAGATATAATTGGCTAATGAGTCATGATTAAATTGATTATAAATACAAAATAGAAACAAATTATACGTTTACTATTCAAATAAACTATTTTACACATTTATGTAACTTTAATTTTTACAGTTAATTCAGGACGAGATCAAGGCGCTGGTGCAGCTCCAGAACCGGCCGCCGCATGCAGACTTCACCCACAGCGCCGCCATCCAAACCAGCGAGGAAACCACAACCACTAAAGACTTCCTCTTGCCACTTATGGCCGGCGACTGCTCTTTCCCCGCACACGCGCCCAGCGACAGCGACAGCCTGGTCGCCCCCGCCGCCCTCTCCCCGTTCAGCTCCCCCTCTCCACCCCATAGGTCGGACGGTGCCATCCCGCCGGCCGATGAGCGGGCCACCACGGGGCTCAGCAGCGGCTACGGCACGCTGTCCGCCTGGGAGACGGGAGAAATGCGAAAGCACCGGTGGTTGGAAGACGCCGATTCAACCGGCATTACGCAGGACGAAGCCAAGGCTCATGGCCAGGAGGATCCGTCAGTAGCCCACCAGCAGAAAACCTCTGGGTGGGTCACACTTCTTTACACTACAGTGAACTAAGGGTTGCGCGATTAAGACTTATTTTTATTTATTTTTTATTTTTTTTAAGTTGACACTAATGTTGATGATGACCCGGCCCTACTGCGAGTAAATGCCGCCCCCTCCTAAACGGAGTTTGAAATTGCGTAAAGATGCTACAAGATGCTGGCGAAACACTTAACGGAAAGGATCATAAAGTACCAACCCCATGTATGTTGCATGTACACGATCATGAACCCATGTTACATAAACGACTGTATTCAATAATTTAATTATCCAACACAAACAAACCATCTTCACAAGAGGCTCATCCATCGTATTAGCTAGCATCTTTGCCAAAATAACACCCTTGCACAAACTGACGTGACATCAACACATGGCCAAACAAAAATGCGAACTAGCAATTTACACAAACTTACATTAAACTCACATTTTGGCATTTTTCTAAATAAAAATAAATAATAGTACAGAAAAATGTACTCTATATTTTTAACAAGAAATTATTGAGTAATTCCTAATTTGTACCTGTAAAGTCATATTTTTTGTGAGAACAAATCATAATTTAAATGAGAACAAAAATCTGAATTATAGGAAAAAAGTAATAATTTTTACATTCAAGCTCAACATTTTTTGTGTGGAAAAAGTCAGTTTTTTACATTTAAAAATAGTTTTTGTCTGAAAATTTCTCAATTTTATGTGAAGGAAACAATAATTAGCATGTGGAATGTTTTTCTTTTCTTTTTGCATGAAAAAGGTTTAATTTTACAAAACTGAAGTCATACTTTTAACAAGCTAAAGTAATTTTTTTTCAGGTGAAAATAATTTTTACGTGTTCAGAACAGTCTTAATTTCACCCAAAAAAATAGTACTGAAAAAAGTCGTAACTGTACAAGAATAAAAAATGTAGGAATACTGTAAGAAAAAAATGTCTTTGCACGATGTAGATTTGTTGTATTAGTATTTGCTGGTGTGAACATGGCTTTCGACACACTCAAAGCTTTTTGTGTTGTGCTATTTGTACAGTCAGGTTTTGACCTCCTGGGCTCTGAGGCAAAAACTGCAAGCCAAGAAGCTCAAGACGGGAGCTTCCCGAATTCCTGAGTACCAAGAGCTGCCGCGCAGCTCGGGCGATTCGGGCCTGGGCCCTCTGGAGAGCGGCGACTTCCAGCGTCGTGCCGCATCGTCGTCCTCTTTTTCACTGAGGAGGAGCGATAGCCTCTTGTCCGAGGCCTCAGGTGACATTTAGATCAGGTCTTCTGTAACATTTTTTCAAAGACCCACTCATAACCCTAACGGCAACCAAATTAAACACTACCTAAACTACCATGTGTACCCCTATTGCTGAATTGCTAAGAACTAGGGCTGAAATTTATTATTTTCATGCCAATTATTTTTTTGTAGCCACTTTCATCGTTAAAAGCATGTTGTGCACTGCTTACACAAAGAACATGGCTGCGAACAGAGATGCCCTAGTTTACAAAAGCAGTGTTGCAAATTTAGTAATTTGGTCGCTATGTTAAGCAACTTTTCCGACCCTAGCGTTTGTTTTTTTTAAAGCGACCCGCAACAACAACAACAAAAGTACAGAACAGTTTTCTTAGTTTTATTGGCACACCATATAAAGGTATGAACTTTTCTAAATGATACTACATTATTCTTTTGTGGACACCTGTTTGAGAACCACTAATTTAGATGAACCGGTGTCGTGGTGAAAGAAGCCATCATTGTTGTCCCTCTGCTCTCAGGCCTAACCTACTGGCGTCTGAACGAGTGCGACCTCTATCACCGCCTGCCGGACGCCCTTGACCACGGAAGCAGTGGCGCAGCTTACTTCCTGCGAGAAGCGTCCACGGATCAGGTGACAACACACATTTGCAGCCATAGCCGAACCCGATTTGAGCCAATCAGAAGCCCGAAGAAAGACAATTTTGATTTTCGGAAAAGGCGCAGTGGTAATTTGAACCGGTGTCAGCACAAAGCACATTTAAAGGCATTGTCTTTAGTCATGCAAATGGGATCAAAACATGTTCATGATAAAAATCAAGTCCTAATTTTGTTTAGAAAGATTTTTTACAATACTCATCATTTTACTACAGTAAATATATAAAAAATCTGTAGTTTTACAAGGGTTGCAATTTTACAAGAAAAATAATTTACAAAACTTGCTTGGAAAACTGCATTCATTTTACAAGAATAAAATCACTATGTTGAAACAAAGCCTGTCTAAAGGCATTGTTGTATCATGCAATTTGGATCAAAACATGTTAAGTGATGGGGAGGGGGAAAAAAAGCTAACGATTTACACATTTTACAGGAATTAAGTCATAATTGTTGAAAAAAATATTTACAAGCATAGTCAGGACCACACTGGAAAAATAAAAAAAATAAAAAAAATACTAAAACGCTGTAATTTTGAAAGCATTAAGTCCATTTTGCGAGAGAAAAAAGTTGAATTTTACAGAATTCATAATTTTGTGGAAGATAGTAAGGAGAAAAAAAAAAAAAACATTTTACAAGAAAAAAAAAAAATATAGTTGTAATACTCCATGAGACAATTTTACAAGAAAAAAGTCATGGTTCAGCTAGCATTAAATTGGAATTTCACAAGTGAAAAAAACAACTAACAATTATAAAAGTATACATAATTTTACAAGAATAAAGTAAATTTTGCTAGTAAAAAAAACACAACTTTACTGTAAAGTGATACTACTACATGGGAAGAAATCGTATTTGTAAATATTTGTACAAGACTAAAATCATAATTTTACAAAAATAAATCGTCCTCTCTTATAGGCAGAGGACCTTGGTGTGTCTCTGCGAGAGATCTACCAGCACAAGCACAGGACGGACATCAAACGTTCCGACTGGGAACGCTGCGGGGCTTCCACTCCGTTGTCGCTGCAGGTAAGTCACGCGACGCTTGCTTGCGCATGATTGGTCCTGTAGAAATCGAGTGGTTCGACTCAATTTCTACTTTTGCTTTCGCAGCCACTGCCAGTGGAGGCATCCCAGGCTTCCTCCACGACGCCTGTGAGTCTAGACGCCGTCTCCGATGTGTCCCAGGAAGCCCCGTCCACCCCGCAGACCAAGACTGGCGAGGAGGAAGCCACCTGCACCCGCACTACTACTTTGAGGCCTGGTTCTGGTTCTCTAGAAGATCCTGTTGTCCTCTCACTGTGAGTCCCAACAGGAACGCCGCGCTGAATGTCTTTCTGATATCGGTAACAGGGTTGGTTACATTGATTTGAGTGAAACACTCCATTACGACTGAAAAGATTGAAAAAAATACGAAAAACAGAACAGTTTGCTGAGTTATGTAACTTTTGTAACAGGGTTTCGTGTACGGTGAGACGCACAACTTCAGAACATAATTACTAGTATTTAAAATGTTTTTGCTAAAAATACATGGTTTAACGATTATAATTTAAGACCAACAAAATCATACCAAAAACACTGATTTAAAATGTTCTCATATCATATATCTTGCTCTTAGGCAGCAGCCCTGTTACAGACACTCAGTGACCGGAAAAACATTTCAAAATATGGCAGAATAAATACTTTACAATTAAACTTGTATTTAATTTGAATATTAATTTGTATTTAATATTACTCTAATTACATTAACAGGGTTGAAAATTAAGTACAGGAGTTGAATCAGTACTTTTACCAGTTTTAAAACACAAGTATCTGTACTTCTACTGAAGTACGAAATCTACTGAAGTACCAAGTATTTTTCCGAATCTGCTCCTGTCCAGGTTGCGACAGAACCTGAGAGAGAAGCACTCCCGACACGTGGCCGACCTGAAGGCCTATTACGAATGCGAGATTCAAGTCCTGCGAGACAAGCTGGAGCTCCGACATCTGCCCGGAGACCTGGAGACGAGCAACCGGATGCTCTCAGACAGGTCTCTGCCTTTTTTAAAAACACATTCAGCCACCAAAGCCAGTTTCATTTATCAATATGAAATTTAATAGCTATGTCTATCATGAGTGGACCTGCAAAAAAGTCTCAAGAAGCCATGCCAGAAAAGGAGGTTCTAAACATCCATTTTATTGTCGGCAACTACTGTGAGCTCCTGGGTCCGGAAAGGGGGAAACAGATGTTTTTTATGCCTTTTGAAAGTTCAGCCCCCAAAACCTGTTTCACTTAGCTGCATGAAATTCAATACATGGGCTTATATTGAGTAGACCCACAACAAAACTCAAGCAATCATACCTGAAAAGACACGCGAAGTTTGCCATTTTGGTTTGAAGCTAACATTTTTTAACCAAGTATACTAGACAGATGGATGGCTGAATTATGAGGAACTTAAGTTTTCATCAAAGTGGTGCGTTTTTAAAAAAATGTTATTTTATTTTTTTATGGTTTCCAGGTGTCAGCACCTGGAGAAAGCACTGGCTGAAGCCGGCCGACGTATCGACCAACTGGAGGAAACCAACGCCACGCTGGTGAAACAGCTAGTAGGCCATTCATTGTGGGAGTGCTGAAGAGCATTCACGTTCTTCTGCACCAAAACAATATCTTTTAAATATTATTGCATCACTTTTTGTCTTTCGAATTCTTCCAACTTTCTTGACCGATTTCCCTTTCAACTTCAAATTGTTAAGCTCATTCAGGACGTCTCGGGTTCTATTTTTCACATTCAAATAGTTCCCACTTCTTCAAAAGTGCATATTTTCATACTAGAATTTCCCAAATGAAGACACGTTTTACGCATTTGTCTCCTGTTTCCACATTTCAAAATGTTCAGCTCATTCAGGACCTTTGCTTTCGATTCTGATTACCAATTTCCCGTATGTTAGCATACCCTGCTGTTGGCATGTTAGCATTTGAGCAATTCCGATTCAAGATATGGCAATCCCCTCATCACACTTCCCACGTCATTAGGAAAGATACCTGAAACAAAATAGAGCAAAGAAAGTGGATAGTGACTCTTGGGACACCCTGTGCACAGCAAGATGTAAAATCCACATCGATTTCGATGTTTCGAGCAATTCCCAGTATATTAGTACAACTCGCAAGTCTTGCAGTTTTACATTTCGCCAAAAGCCATTTCATTTCAGCGTCAGCTCTTTAGCATTCACACGCAATTCGCATTCCATAGTTTGTATTTACCATATAGCCACACAGTGAAAACACAAACGATCGACGATCATGTCTAAATGTGTCTCCAATGGGGCGTGTTCAGGCGGAGTGGCCCGAGCGCTACGCGGTGGCGGGCGCCACTGTCAAGTCCCTGCGTCAGCGTCTGGAGGAGAGCAAGCGCTCGGCCAGGGAGAAGGCGGCGGTCGCGCTGAAGGCTCGACGGCAGGCCGACGACAGCGAGGCCAGGAGAGATCGGGAGGTCCAGGCCAAGAAAGAGGTGAGGCGGACACCAGGACGTTCAAAGGCAATGAACCAGTGACCACCCTCGGTTTTGTTTTTCTACAGCTTCTTACACAATACGACTGTGTGCTGAAGGATAACAATAGACTGAAGGTAAGCAATGAAGACGCTCTACTGTGATTATAATATACATATAAATGACTTTAATTTATGAACAAAATGATCTAAAATATATTTTTGTTTGTTGTACGTGTACAGTAATACCACAATGCAACACATTTTTGTCATGCACATTTTTTTATCGAAAATTATCACTTGTATAATATTTTAGAAAAATCACACACTTTTATCATGTATTTAAGTGTAATATTTTACTGTAATCCGATATAATATTATTAATTTATATTGACATTTTCACAATTAAATTTGGTGCCCTTTTGTACTAATGAAAAATTCCCACAAAATATTTTCTATTCTCGATGTAAGTTTAATACCACACTATAATACAGTATATTATTGCATGTATTATAATTGTTTTAATACAATTTCTTAAATTGTTTAGTATTAGATTATGTATTTATTTTTGTATCATTTTCTTTATGAAAAAAGGATCAAAATACACGGGTATTTTTAGCACATTTTGTACAAATTATGACTCGCTGTCACAACCCCTTATGCAACAAGTCACAAGTCGGCACTTGTCGATACGTCGGCCGGCTTCAGCCAATTGTTAATTGATGTATTTTAATTTTGTAACGATAGCCGGGTTATTTAGCACAGTGGTTTGGATTGTTTTTACTTTTTTTTTTTTTTTAAAACAACAGTTTTATAAAATACAAGGAATACAAGGCTCCATGTAAATGCATCTAAAGTTTGTGAAAACAAAATAGAATATAATGTATTAAAAGTAATGGAATAATGTAATTGATTATTCTTCCTGTTTTTGATAGATCAACTTGCTGTCAACAGAGGACAAACTTTACCAAGCCAACAATCTCATTTCAGACCTGAAAAGGTGATGATTGTCTGCATTGCTACAATATTTAAAACAACAAATATTTAATTCTTTTCTTTCATTTCTATTTTATAATCTACATTCAGAACCATTTCTAAATTGGAGTCTCAAGTGCGGCAGCTGGAGCATGAGAACCAAGCAAGGGTCCGCCACACCCCGCACGCTGCCTCCCACCCATCCGGAGCCGGGTGAGCGGCTAGCTATGCTAACATAGCCGTCTACATCTTAACTTATGCAGGAAGGGGTGTCACCATGACATATTAACATTTTAAACTTGTCCCCCAGTCTTTTCCACCATCCCGACCTGCTTCACTCGCCTCGCAGAGGCAACGCCGAGCCAGACGTCACCCGGAGGAGGTCGCCCCGTCCGGACGTCCACCAGCCGGCTGTCTCCACAAAATCTGTGTTCCCTTGTGAGACTCTGATGAGGCAAGTGACTATTAAAATGGAGCGCGCTGCCTTTTGTCCCTTAAACGCCACTGTGCTTCCCTGATTGAAACACATATGGGGCTAAGATAATGCCCTAACCTAACTTTTTACCAATGGCCAGTAGCATTAGATTTGATACTACTATCCTGGCCTTTTTTGCAAGTAGCTTTTATATTTGCTGCTACAACCGTAGTCTAGCTTGTGGCTTGTAGTGTTACATTTGCCACAACTACCCTGGCCTAACCCTTTACCACTGGCAATAGCAGTAACTCTTACTACTAGCTTAGCCAAACTCTTTACCGAAGCTTATAGCGTGATATTTGGTACTAGGAGCCTATCGTAACGCTTTACCAGTAGCGTTAACAACAGTAGGTATGACTAGCAGAGCCTTACTCTTTACCTGTGGTTAGTAGTGTTAGCTACATTTGCTGCTACTTGCCTTGCTTAACTCTTTACCTGTGGCTACTAGCATAGTCTAACTTGCGAATAGCACTAACTGGAGCTGGGGGAAAAAATAATAATAATAATATTTTCTCTGTAACCCTGCGATATGTATTGCGATGTGAAAATGTACAGGATAACATACTTGTTACGTGAATACCAGCACACACTTTTTTTTCCTTTTTCCCTCCATGTATTGTTTGGACAGTTTACAATTAACATAATTAACTAATAGACAATCTAAACAATGCTCAATAGAGCACAGAAATATACAGAGTCATTTTTGTGAAGTCTACCTCTATTCAAATGCACTGTAGTATTGAGCAAAAGTCCAGCCAGACATGAAGTTAAAATAATTTATTTTCATGCCCAGTATATTGTATAGTCATTAGCACATTCCTAACACTATACATTTTGCTACGACTAGCCTTGCCTGATTTCTTAGCACTACTATTAAGATAACTGTTTTCCCCCACTCATGATGCGTATGTTTTTTTGCCATTTGTCCCTTAGAGGACATCGTGCTTCCTGGTTGTGGCACAAATGAACCTCGGAGGTCAAGCTAAGCGAACTAGCTCACGGAATCAAGCTAAATTTTTCACCACTTAAATTAGATTCAAAGCTAGCGACGCGAGTGCTAATGATTTATGATGCAGCCTTTTTTTTTTTTTTTTAACCTTTTAAGGCCACCGTACTTCCTGGTAGGGGTGCCTGGTAGATGTATTGGGCGTATAAATATAAGTCTCGGTACTAGTTTCTCTGTACTCATTTGCATTCTGGTTCTACAGGTGCGCGTCCTCCCGAGACCCCGACCGAACGCCGTCCCCATCCAGACTCCGGGAGGAGGGTGCCGGCCTCTTGACGCCCATCATGAGGGCGCTGATCGAGATGGAGGAGACCCGAGCCACCGAGAGCAGAGCCCCCTGTAATAATGACATGTTAACATGTGACTGTACACCCCCATTTTTAACCCACCAATGACGCATACGCTTGCTCGCAGGGCTGGCCAATCACAGGCCATCACTTGGGAGCGTAGGAGGTCCGCTCAGAAGTCAGAGGAGTTTGTCTCCGGACAACCATCGGTCCTCCTCGCTGCCTCCGCCAGGACTACGGAGTACAATCGTAACCACGCCTAGTATGTACTTAAATTAATTTGTAGACTATGTATGTGTATCTACTTAAGTTAACTTGTAGGTTATGTGCTTCTATGTACTTAAGTTAATTTGTAGATTACATACATGTAACCAATGTATTATTTCTAGAGGTCCGGATTATTTCTATTGCACACATGCCGTGGAATTATTTTGGACTCCATGGATTATTTCCAGGCATTCCATTAATTTCGATTATGTTCCCTGTCAGCAAAGAGAGAGCTGTTAATTGCCCCATTTCCAACCAAGGGCAGCCCCAAGCGCTGCCCCACCGAGAACTACTCCACTGCCTTTGGGCACATGATGCCGCGCGAGGAGCACCTCAGCAACAGGTCGGTCCAAGTCATAGTCTTACAGGTGATTCGAAAATGTCCCCATTTGAATGCCAGGAATTTTTTATATATAAAAAAAAAAAGATATAACTCATTTCCAAACTTTTTTTCACACTCATGTGACAGGTTATATACATTGATGGAGGGGAAAGTCTTGAAATGATTTGTAGACTTTTCTTCGATTATGTGTGATACATTTATTCTCATTTTCCTCTCGCAGGTCTGATGCACACGCTGACCGCACGAGGCGCCACTCGTTCCACAGCAGCAGTCCCAGGAAGAAACTACACTTTGGGTCAGCTGACCACCAAGGTAAGAAAGTGGATTGAATTAAATTAACAGTGTTCATGGGACTAAGATGGGGTTCTTCTCCCACCCCACCCGTGCAGATGCTGCTGTCGGCTTGGAGCCGCCTGACTTTGGTGACACGCAGCTGGCGTGTGGAGGAGGAGGAGGGGGATCCCCAGGAGGTTGCCCAGCCTCTGACAACAAAGTCCAGTCACTGGCAGAGGCTGAGAGACTTTTTGATGAGCTTACACGGGAGAAACTGGAGGCCAGTTTAACACATTACCACCACTGTCTGTCTCGTTGTCTTAGTGTGTCTTTCTTGCTGTCTGTGTGTGTGCCTGCCTGTTATTGTGTGTGTGTGTTTGTCTATTTTGGTTTGTGTGTGTGTGTGTCTGTCTCACACTTTGTGTAGATGCATCTTGTCTTGCTGTCTCTTTCTGAGTGTGTGTGTGTGTGTCTTTGTCTTGCTGTATGTGTGTGTTTGTGTGTCTGGTTGTCTTGTCTTTGTGAGTGTCTTTCTTTGTGTTTGTGTCTGTCTCTTACTGTCTGTGTGTGTGTGTGTGTGTGCGTGCGTGCGTGCGTGGTGCAGATCGAGGCATCTCTGAGCCGCATGCCGCCATCGTCGTCGGGCGGTCGAGTGAGCATGAAGACCAGGCTGGACCAGGTGAGCCACACTGAGACACTTCATTAGGTGCACAAACTGCTTGGGGGAGGTAACACACGTAGTATGGTTTTTGTGTTTGTTTGTGTGTGTCAGGTGGCCTTAGAGGAGCGTCTGGAGCGTCTGAACCGAGAACTTGGGTCCATCCGCATGACACTCAAGAGGTTCCATGTCCTGCGCTCCTCCGCCAGCATTGCGTAGCAGCATGCTAACAAGGCCTGTCACGATAATTTTTTTAGGACAATATAGTTTGAGATTACACTTAATACACTTAACTTTCCACGAGTCCACTAGCGGCTAATGACACAGCCCTCCAACTAGCCGCCGGCTCAATCAATGAGCCGCACGCCGGGTCACCACAACAATGACAATTTATCGAGTCCAGAAAAACCATTTAATTTATTGAACGATTATTCAATATAGTAATTATCGTGACAGGCCTAATGCTTATGTTAGCATGGCCATGCTACCACTTTTTTTTTTTTTTTTTTTTTTTTTTTTAAACATGCTACCTACCACTCGGGGATACTTTTGATACGTCTTTTCTGGAATTCTATATTTTTAGTACCACACAGATTTGTAGATACATTTTTTTTAAAACTCAAAGGACATTTCTAAAAGAAGTTTTCAAACAGTCGCAATACTTTCTTCCATGCTCTTGTTTACATCATTGACATTGAAGGAAATAGTTTTGTTTACCTGACATTCCAACTGTCTTTGTTGTTGTCTTTTCTTACATGTTTTATTTTTTTGCGGCAGGACCGGAGCCAGCACAATCATCATATTTTATTTTTTATGCTTACCCAAATCCACCGTGGAACTATTACTGATTGTGATCCACATTGCACAATAAATTTTGCTTATATTTCTATTATGAACAAGTGTCCTAACTGTTCTTTGGAGAAAGTATTGGTCTAACTATTTATAGTATCTATTAGGGCTGGGAATCGCAGAGTAGCGATACACCGATTGTGTGATAATCGACATGCAAAAGACGTCACGACATTTATGCAACTAGGAAAGGGTTATGAAAAATTACAAAAAACAAAATTGTGGTCTTGCGTACAAGTGTTTTTGCTTTTTAACTTTAAAAAAAAAACTAGCGCGATAGTGATTGCGAGCTAATGGAAAAATTAAAAAAACGAATTTGCAGTTCATCTCTATATAATTGAGAAAGTGTAACATGTAAACGGTTGAAAATTAAAGACATTAATAGAAAAAACAGAGTATAGCGATAATGCAAAGCCATTTGTACAGTAAGAGCCCTGCGACGAAAAGCTGCCCGTAATTGAGACCCAGCCTGGGCTTTGGCACCATCTTGTGGCAAATTTGTGACTAGGCAGGAGTTAACTGAAACATCTTTCTACGACTGACCTTCAATACTCGCCTCTCCAGTACACACCTCCATCTTTATGGGCTCTCGTCAACTGCAAACGTCAATAGTCCATGGAGACTCCTGTCTGACCTTGTCTATCGCCCTAACAAATAAGAAAGGGCTCAGAACCCACCCTTGATACAGTCCCACCTCCACCTTCAAGTCTAACGTCACTTCGGCAGCACAACTCGCCATTGAGCTTAGAGTGTCATCAGCAGGATGCCACAGAGAGAGTGGAAGAGTCACAGAAAGGCATAGAACTGAAAAGCCTTGACTATTGTCATGGATCAACGATCAGTACTATACCAAAACGCAATATAACTAGCTGTCCCTCAGCTCAGTCAACGGGCGAGACGTTTTCAGAGAGTTGCTTGCACCATGTGCAGTCAACAAACACTGGAAACCCATTCCACTAATGTAAGATCCAAGATTCTACATTGTCTTGAGAATCAGGTCTTTTGTCTCCTTGCTTTATAAAGCTTCTGTCGCCCAAGTCTCAAGAGAGGACCATCTAGGACCTTTTGGCTTTCATTCTCTGTGACATCATCTGAATAACTTTGCTGTTAAAGCTTTGCCACATTATTTAAGAGTGGAGAACGTCGTTTAGAATAACGGCACGCACTAAAAATGGAAATAAAATACAGTGGTGCCTTGAGATACAAGTTACGTGAATTACGAGTTGTTCGAGAAAAGAGCCGTCGTTCGCTTTCAAGCTGAGCACTCTCAGTGGAGGTTTACTGTCAAACTAAACTAAAAATGTGAATTACAGACTGTGTATTTAAAAAAAACACATAGCTTAGCCTTTAAGTCCGCTTAACTTCATGCTAATGCTTGCAGATAATGGGAAACGCCATTAACAAATGCTAACACAGAACATCAATCTAGTTTTGTTATAACGCTTTAAGCAATGGATATTGGAACACAAACAGTGGCGCAACACATCTAGACATAATATAACAATACTTACTGGCATATATTCTTTAGCCCTTTGGTTCTCAATTGTTGTCACCCTGGGACCTGTATATTTCTATTGTCGCTAAGTCACGACCCATGTTTATAGAAGTAAGGAACATTAAAGACATGTTCAAAACAGACTTTGAAAACATATTTTTAAACATAACTGCTCATGCTTACAGTCATTTGTCTTGATTTTAGTAAATGAAGGCTGCAGACCAAAGAAACTAACAATTTTAACAGTCGGAATTATGTGATCAATTTTATACTATATGTCCACAACTCGCAGCATAACGACCATAGAAGCAAAAAAGTGTGACAACAATGGTTTAACTTTTACATTCTAGTCATTACTGTATATTTTTATGATGTAAAATGCCGTGTTATTTATTGTCATCAAAGTACACATTAAACAAGTTTTTTTTTTTCTTTTTTTTTTGGGGGGGGGGGTGGCGGTTGCTGGATCGCATTAATGGCAAAGTTTACCGACATGTGCAGATCGCTACAGATGTGTTTTGCGAGTCAAACTTGGCTGTAAACAGTCCAATTGATAATATAGTTCATACTGATTTTGAAGGTTGTGGGCAGATTAAGATTGACATGGCAACACAGGAGGCTGAAATCTGATTGGACAAAAAAAAAAACAACAACATTGAGTGAACGTCCTCAGGTTAACGCGCTTGCAATGACAAATTACCACGCCGGAGGTCGCCATTTCCCCCTGTGCTGTGATGTCAGCGCCAACATGCCTGAAAGCAACATCACGGACAGACATAAGACACCCGAGTCAGACGACGACGCATCGGAGCGAAAGATGGAGCATGCGGCGGGGACGACGTGCGACGCTCTGTGAGAGGACAGCGGACGGAAAAGCGTCACATCCCACGGACGTCGAACCTCTCCGTGAGCCGCCATGCCCCGCGGAGGCTGCCAGCGCCTCGGCGGGGAGAAGACAACCGGAGATTGACCGTCACCAGGCGGCCGAGCCTCAGGTGAGCAGAGCCGCCGAACGGGTGGGTGGAAGAGTCGGTCGAGAGCCTGGAGCGGTAGCATGACGTCAGCCACCGAGCAGGCGGAAGAATTTGCGTTCAATCATCGTTGGTGGATGGTGTGGAATGGAAATTCACATGCACAAGTACATATGTGCACGAACACGAATACACGCACACGCACACTATGCGTCCATCCATCAATTTTCTCTTGCGCTTATCCTCATTAGGGTTGCGGGTGAGCAGTGGCTACACCCTGGACTGGTCGCCAGCCAATCACAGGGTGTTTTTGTGAAATCACAGCTATATAGAAAAAACAACCAATCACACTCACTTTGTAGCATGTGACAGAAAGCCGAACTCCCTGGAGGGAAAAAAAAAAAAAAAAAAAAAAGCGCAAGCACTGGGAAGAACATGCAAAGTCTGCGTAAGGCCGAAGTCCAGATTCCAACCTCCAACCCAGAACTGTAAGGCGGACGTGCTAACCGCTAACCCACTGTGCCACCTCCACCCCGAACGCACAAAAATAATTGACTAGGAAGCTGATTTTTAATTGAACAGCAATTCAACATCAACTCACAATTTTTGTGTCTTGGTGCATTTTTCAATGCTAAACTGTCCTTTTTTTTTTAATGGCGAAAAAGGCGGAAAAACACGTGGCACAAGCTATGTCTAGCATCGGCGCTAGGCGGGAAAAGTCACATCGCCACAAACGGACGTAGCTAATGGATCCATTTTAGTGTCGTAGCAGTTAGCTAGTATGCTAATGTAGCTTCAGGGTGCTAATGTTATCTTAGAATTAGCTCATGCACTAAAGACCTGTGAGGTCGTCATTGGGTGTGTTGTCCTTGAATCATCACCGGAATAAGATATTTCAAAGAGACACATATTAGCTTGCTTATAGTTAGCTCATGTGCTAACCTGGTTTCAGAGTTTGTCAGCATGCTAGCAGTTAGTTCCAGCGCTAACCTGGCTAACAATCCGTGTGGTCATCAAGATCACGTTAAAACGGCGGATGACTCGAATCGCATGATGGGAATAAAACATTGATTCACCGCGTGTTAGCATGCTAGAATGCTAACGGTTTTCTCACACGTGAACCGGGCAAACCGTCTGCGACGTCGTCAGTATTGCATTGAAATGGCGGATGAACAGCCGTCCAACTCACCAGAAATAAGACGTCTGGATTGGCCGTCTGTTAGCATGCTAGCCATCGTGGCGTTTTAATGATGTGCGGCTTATCATCATTTGCTGGTCTGATGCCAACCAGAGAAGAAGATGGAGCCTGGCAGGATGTGATTATCGGGCGCAAAGATTGCGTTTGGGCTAATGAATGCTGTTAGGAAGTAGCCACAGCAGAAAGAATGAGTCACAATATTGATTACTATTACCACACACACACACACATGTGCAGACACACTCACAAAAACACATGCGCAGGCATATGCACACAAACTCGTAGACAGACACACGCACGTAACACAAACACACACAGATGCAAAATTGACACATTCACACGAGTCAGACACAGACTGACGTTCACGTACACAAACACACGCATTCTCATGTGTGCACACACTCAAAAGCACGCACACACAAAGAGGCGCACACAAACACAAAACACACACACATACACGTGTGCGGAAATATAACAACAAACGCACACACAACACACTCACACGTATGCACAAAGATTCAGACTCGCACAGAAACGCACACGCACGTACGGACACACATACGTACATACATGCAAATACACTTATAAACACATCTACACACACACATCCGCATGCAAAAAGGAAAACACAAACGCACACACATACATACACGCTCACACAAACATATCGACACACAAACACGCACACAAAATGACCCACACAACTCCCAACCACCTGCACACTCATAAAGACACGGGCACAAATGGACACAATGTACAGACATAAGAAAAACAGACCAAAAAAATGCACACACAGACACACACACACACACACATCCCTTTCCTCATGTTCGTGTGATCCGCATGCATATCAATTGTAGTACAGTAATGATGAGGTGGGGGCCACGAGGGGAGGGGCGCTTGTCACGGGTTACTACGTCATCCGATGCTATTTTTAGCTGGGTAAACACAGCTTGTCAATGAACACTGCAAATCGACACACACACACACACGCGCACACGCACGACACATGACCTTTGATTATCCCTATTACTTCGTTATTCCTGTAATGGTTATTTTGGTAATTATTCATGTACGACTCCATTCTTGGTAAATTATCACTATTCTTGTAAAATTATGACTATTCTGGTTAAATAATGCTTTTAATCTACTTAAATTATGACTTTTTTCTCATTAAATTAGCATTTTGTTATTGTTAAACTACAACTATTATGGTTACGTTAAAACGTTACTATTGTAAAATTAGGACTTTATTCTAAATTTTGATTTTGTTTTCATTAAGAAATGGGTTTCCTCTAATAAATTTAAGATATTATTCAAATTGTATTAGCTTTTATTCAATAATGATTTGATTTACATTATTTAGCAACTTTACTGTCAAATTATGGCTTTGTTTTTCTGAAGTTTTATGACAATTTTATGATTACTATCCATCCATCCATTTTCTGAGCCGCTTCTCCTCACTTGGGTCGTGGGCGTGCTGGAGCCTATCCCAGCTGTCATCGGGCAGGAGGCGGGGTACGCCCTGAACTGGTTGCCAGCCAATCGCAGGGCACATACAAACAAACACACAAACAACCATTCGCACTCACAGTCATGCCTACGGGCAATTTAGAGTCTCCAATTGATGCATGTTTTTGGGATGTGGGAGGAAACCGGAGTGCCCGGAGAAAACCCACGCAGGCACGGGGAGAACATGCAAACTCCACACAGACGGGGCCGGGGATTGAACCCGGGTCCTCAGAACTGTGAGGCTGACGCTCTAACCAGTCGTCCACCGTGCCGCTATGATTACTATATTTTATTTAAATCTTCTTTTTATATTGAATTCCAGTTTTCCGTTTTTTATTTTTTTCGTTTATTAACTTGCTTTTCTCCCCCCACCCCGTTTTTATTTTTATTTTTTTACATTGACACCGATTTAGTGTTATTGATGAACTATTTCATTTTTTTTCCCCTTGCCATTTTTTCACTTTTTTATGATTAGATTTAACTTATTATTTTACACTACAGTATTATTATTATTATTCTTATTGTTGCTGCATTAAATATTTTATTATTATATTACTTTCATGATTTATATTTGTCCCCTATCACTATTTTATGACAATATTTTATTTATCCCCTTTCACTGTTTAGTTTTTGTATTTTTTCTCACTTAAAATGGTGTCTTATCCAGTATTGTCAATTGCATTTGTCCAGCGGAATGAGCATTTTTAGTATTGGAGAAGCGTGACGGTGAAGCCCCCGACCCCGCCAACCTTGACGTCACGCCGCAACACCCCCAGGGCTAAAAATAGCCTTTCCCTTTCTCTCGCTCGTCACGTAAGGAGGTTGTCACTCTCATTCCGTGCGTCGGCATCCCGTCTCTTGTCAAATGTCAGCGGGAGCGTTTTTACCTCTCCGGAATCGCAGGTCAGGTCAGTGGTGTCTTGTTGTCGGGATGACATCATTGGAGGTTAAGAGTCTGTGGTATGGTAGGAAAATGGGGCTTTTATTTACTCATGTAATATTGCTAGTTCCATTCCAATACAATTGGGACTTAATTCTCCTAAAATGTCCACTTAATTGTACAAAAATGTTCACTTCACGATCCTAATATTACCATTTCTTTGTCGAAAAAATGTATTTTCCTAACATTATGACTTTTTCTCATAATGTTGTCATTTTAAACTCATACAATCACCAGTTCATTGTACAACAATTTGCACTTTATCATCGCAACTTTATTTGAGTCAAATTGTATAGATTTTCTCATAATAGTGCAACTCCGCTCTCTTAATATTACTCCTTAATTGTAGAAAAATGTGCACTTTATTGTATGGGAAATATCAAATAAAATATTTAAAAAAAACTTACAAATTTCAAAATGAAATAAAGGAGTGCAAAAATAAAATGAATAGTGAAAAGAACTATGGAAATGATTGAAAATGGAATTAATTTGTTAATACAATCATATTTACTCAGTGTAAAATGTCAAGTGTGTGTGTGTGTGTGTGTAAAGGTGTTTGCTGACAACATAACAAATGAAGCCTTAACAGGCCCCTGTGTTGACGTGTGGACAACTTGATTGTGTTAGCGTGTGTGTCTGGCCATGATCATGGCAATTGTGTACGTGTGTTTGTGCGTAGTGTCACACACAGCTGCACGCACACACGTACGCAGACACACACAGTCCCAATCTGATGTCAACAGTCGCGTGAAGACGTCGGCATCACGCAACGGGAAGGTGTCGCGCACAACGCAAACCACACAGACGCACGCACACACACACACACAAAGCTCATTGTCACGCACAGCCGGCTCTCCTGCTGCTGCTATGCTGTGTGTGTGTGTGGCACCTTACTGTTGTGTAATGCCAACGTTCTCATGTTGCTTGTGACATCAAATTGGGACTTTATTCTCCGAATAATACAAATAACTCCATAACTAATACTTTTTTTTACGAGGCGCGGTTGGCTAGCGATCGCGGCTAAACACTGTCCTACCACGGCGAATATGCTACGCTGCTGACAAGTGTCCATATCACAGAAGGTGGACGCGGAGTACTTAATCGTGTGACACACCGAGCAAGAATAGACAACAGGAGAAGCTAACAGCTAAGCTAACCTGAACTGTAGAGTGGCGAGCGCCATAATAAGTGCTGAGGTGGTACGGTACACTTTTAACAAAGGTCTTGCTGCGACTGTGTTACAGTGCCGCTTAATCAACTGCGAAGAGCAAATTAGCAGCTAAATACTTGAAGTGTCGAGAGAGAAAATAATGCAACAGTTACGCACTGTAGAGCACCGGTGTCAAACCGGTGGCCCGGGGGCCGGCTGCAGCCCGCCACGTCATTTTATGTGGCCCGCGAGAGTGTGCATCGACTTCGCTAAAAGACCAAAATTGCATATCGGCTGGATATTGCAAGCAAGTAGTTGAACAAACAGTTATTACTGGTTTCTGATTTCAAAAGTAATTATCCATTAATTTGTGTATATGTACCAGGACGGCCCTCCGAGTGGAACCATAACTGCGGTGTGGCCTGCGACAAAAATGAGTTTGACAACCCTGCTGTAGAGGATGACACGGGAGTGCTTTTTGACTCCCGCTCCCTCCCACTCCCAGAGAGCTTGGCCTCATTCCCTCCCAATCCCAGGCCAACATTTTACAGAATCCCACTCCCATCCTTCCCCACTTTTACTCCCAGTCAGTCCTGCGCCGTTTTTATTCATATCTGGAAAGTCACCGCAAGTGGATGGGTTTCCACTCCCGGGTGACTTTATTGTTATATTTCCGGCTCCCGCTCCTGCCCGATCACGTGATTAAAACAAAAACCAAAAACATCACTCCCACGCGACCTGGTGGGCTTCCCGAATAAAAGTTCAGCCTCAGCGACACAGTAAGCACGGGCGACAGATCCGAAAACCAGAAGTGAATCCGCTATATGCGTGACGTCACGTGACCAAACCCGGAAAACACCTTAGCTGACTTCCTGCGTGTGCTGTGCGAATAATGAGCATGACCAGGGTTTGAGGATGTGATAGTTTGAAGCCGAACTTGCAAACATTTGGTTGTCTTTATGGCTAATGCCTTTGGACAAAAAGTTTCAGATATTTTTATCATTTATTTATACAAATATATGATATATGTAAACACGAGCGAAGCGCAAACATGGAATATTGTCATCTTTGGTGGCATTTGTGTGAATCAAAAGATGTCGTCGACGTTGAAAGTTCCTACGGGTGCTTTGTAGGTAGTAGGGTTGTGCGTTTCAAATTGTTGAGGCGGAACGTTGACTTGATTCGTTAGCAAATATCAATTTCTCGACACGGGACAAACGTGTTAAGGGCAGAGAAAGACGCGAGGAGGGCGAGGGCGAGGAGAAAGCCGCGGCCCGCCGCATCACAACAAAGTCCGCAAATCAGGCTCAGGCCTCGTGCGTTTCCATGGCAACAGAGCCTGAGGGCGGGAGGGAGGAGAGGGGAAGGAGGGAGCGCGGAGCAAGAGGGGAGGAGAAAGAGGAGAGAGAGAGAGAGAGAGAGAGAGAGACGCCAGCATCTCTGTAATACGCTGCCGGGAACAGAGGAAGAGGAGAGGGAAGAGGAAGAGCAGGGCGGGATGCCTGGCAGAGACGTGGCACAGCGTCGGGACGTACCGCCGTGTTTGCTGGCCCGTCTGGACGCGGCCGCATCGGACGGGGGCTCCAGGTGGGCACGTACGCGCACACGCGCACGCCAGGCTTCTTCACCCATCGACAGGCGCGTGTGTGTGCGTGTGTGTGTGTGTGTGTGTGTGCCCAACACATTTGTCTTCGTTTGTGTGTGTGTGAGTTGTGAGGGTTTGTGTGTGTCTTCATGCGTGTGTGTATTTGAGCGTGTTTGTGTTTTTGCTCGTGTGTTTGTGTGCATTCGTGCATGTTTGTGTGCAGTTTTTGTAGATTGGTGTGCATTTGCATTTTTTGTGTGTAAGTTTGTGCCCGTGCGTTTGTGTATTTAGTGTGTGAGTGTGTTTGTGTACATTTGTGCGTGTTTGTGTTTCACTTTGTATCTTCATTTGTGTGTGTGTGTCTGTTTGTTTATGTGTGTGTCTGTGTGTTTGTGCAAGTTTGTGTAAGTGTGTTTGTGTGCATTTTTGTGTAGCAGTGTGTGTGTACCAGTGAGTTTGCATTTGTGTATGTGTGTGTGTGCATAAGCGTTTGTGTGTTGGCATGTGTTCATGTGCATTTGTGTTTGCATGTATTTGTGCATGTTTGTGTGTAGACGTTTGTAGATGTGTGTTAATGCATGTTCGTGTTTATGTTTGTGTCCGTTTGTGTGTGTTTATGTGCATTAATTCCCATGCTGATTATATTCCTAAAATATATATTTCTGTTTCTTCGTTAAATTGCGACTTTAACTTTAGCCGCTTCGATAAATGCGGACACTCAGATTTGAAAAAACAACAACAAAACAAAACAAAAACATTTCTCGACTTGATTGATGTTCACACAAAATACACTTTTTTTCATTCTTCCTTCCTTTCATACATCCTTGTTTCCTTCCTTCATCCTCCCTTCCAACTTTCCTGCCTCCCTTTCTTCTTTCCTTTCATCATTTTTCCCTCCTTCTTTCCTTTCACCAATCCTTCTTCCTCACTTCCTTCTTTTTTCCTTCCTTTAATGCATCCTTGTTTCCTCCCATCCATGCTACCTTCCATCCTTTCATCTTTCCTTACCTTCCTTCCATGCTTCCTCTTGACCTTCCTTCTTTCCTTCCTAACTTTTCAGACCATCCTTGCTCTCTTCTTTCCATCCTTCTTTCATCCTCCCTCCCTTCCTCCTTTCCATCCTTTCATCCTTTTCACACATCCTTGCTTCCTCCCTTCCTTTCATCCCTTCCACATCTTCTTCCCTTCCTTTATCCTTCTTTCCATCCGTTTCTCCATCTTCCTACCTCTCCCTTTTTCCTTTCCCTTATTTCATACGTCCTCGTTTCCCCTTTTTCATCCTTTCCTCCTCCCTTCCATCGTTCCTTCCTCTCTTCCCATCGTCTGTCTTTTCATACAACCTTGTTTCCTTTCTTCCATACATTTCCTTCCTCTCACCCTGCCTTTCTTCTTTTTCCTTTCATCATTCTTTCCTTCCTATTCATACATTATTGTTTTGTTCCCTCCATACTCCCTTTTCCCCTTTCCTCTTTCCTTCCTTTCTTCCTGCCAGCCTTGTTTCCATTCTTCCTCCATCCCCACCTTCCATCTTTCTTTCCATCCTTTTGCGTACATCCTTGTTACTTTCTTTCATCAATTCATCTTTCTGTCCTTTTTTCATCGTCCCTTCCCTTCCTTGCTTCTCATAGCATCCGCGTTTCCTGTCTTTCATACAACCTTTTTGCTCCCTCTGTCCTTTTGGTCCTCCTTTCGCACTTCCTTGTTGCCTTCCTTCCTTCCCTCCATCCACCGAATGTGAAGTGCGTCCGTTTCGCAAGTGTCAAAATGTCGGTGTCGTGTCCACTCGTTAACCTCGGTTGACCGATGCTCCCTTTTTTTAGCGCCGTTTATGTCACGTGACAGCTGAGTCGCCGCCGCCGCTGAACGGACCTTGCGGGGGCGGGGTCAAAATAGCCGCCAACCGGACGTCGTCATCCGTCAATGAATCAATGAGGTTTTGTTGCAGGCGGCGCTGTTGTGCACGCTGATGTTGACATTCTGACAACCTGTTTGACTGGCAAGCTGACCTGTCAATCATGAGCTAGTCCCGCCCTAAAGCCGCTCGCTCTCAGTCTGGACAGTGTGCGTGTGCGTGTGTCTGTGCTTCTGTGTGAGTGCTGGATGTGTTCGTGCGTTTGTGTTTGATGTGCGTGTATGTTTTGCGTTTGTTCGTGTGTGTGTGTTGGTGCACTGTTGTGTGTTTGTTTGTAGGTAGTTGTGCTGCGCACTTGGGTGTGTTTGTACATTCTTGTACATTATTGTGTGTTTGTGTGTGTTGGATGAGTATGTTTAATGTGTGTTTGTTTGTTTGTGTACATTATGTTGTTTGTGTGTTTTTGCATTGTTGTGTGTTTTTGTGCAGGGGGGATTGCTGCATGTGTGTGTGTTTGTATTTTGTGTGTTGTTGTGTTACTTGTTTGTACATTTGTGTGTGTTTGCATGTGTTTGTGCATTGTTGTGTGTTTGCATGTGTGTCTGTGTCTTGAATGTGTGTGTTTGTACGTGTGTGTGTGTGTGTGTTTGTGAATGTTTGTGTGTGTGGATGTGTTGGATACCTGTGTTTGTACGTTTGTGTTTTGTGTGTATGTGCAAGTTGGAGCATGTTTGTGTTTATGTGTGTACATTTGTATGTGTGTGTTATTGTGTCTTTGTGCATTGTTGTCTGTTTACGTGTGTCTGTACATGTGTGTGTGTCTTTGTGCATTGTTGTGTGGTTGTGTGTGTTGGATGAGTTTGTTTGATGTGTGTTTATATGTTTGTGTTTTGCGTCTATATGTTTGTGTATGTGCATGTTAGAGAATGTGTGTGTGTGTTTGTGAATCTTTGTGTGTGTTTGTGCATCGTTGTGGGTGTGTTTGTGTGTGTGTTATTACATTGTTGTGTGTGTGTTCATCTAGTTGATTTGACGTGTGCGTTTGTATGTTTGTGTGTTTTGCGTGTGTTTGTGTACGCGTGCGTTTACATTCATTTGAGTGTGCATGTTTTTGCAAACGTGTATTTTGTGTGTGTGGTGGATGTGTGTGTGTTTTATGTACACGATGTGTATTTGTGTGTTTGCGCGTGTGTGTGCGTGTGACAATCGAGTTTCCCTAACAAGCGACAGTTCTGGCTAATACGTGCTAATACAGCGTGGCGTGTTTATGGTTTGTTACGACCCGCCGCTGTGTCTTTTTAAAGCTCAGGTCAGGCCGTCGCTCTTGACTCCGCGTTCGCGGCGCCCGCGCGAGGACGAGAGCGGGACCGACCCGCTCGAGGATTTAGGTTGCCGGGGGATTTGGGCTCGGAGGATTACCTCGTAATAGATCCGCAGGAGGAGGTCGCGCGCAGGAAGTACGGCGTGAAGGACTCGGCATGGCGCCTCCGTCTGACCGTCCTTTGGTCTTCCTAGGCGCCTACGATGACTCGGGTCCCGTTTTTGCTGATGCGCTGACCGTGGTCCGGGTGCCGCCATGCTGATCAAGGAGTACCGCATCCCCATGCC